>NC_045557.1:16396731-16499947 GCF_009769535.1 Thamnophis elegans | reverse complement strand
TGCTGACCATCCTTGGTCTCATTTTTGGAAGAACCCTATGGATTTCCTCCTTGCTAGCAAGATTTTGACGGGGGTGGGGGGTGGGGAGAGGCACATGCCCAGCAAGTTCCCTGGTTCATACCCCTCTCATAATTTAGCCCATCTTCTCATCAAGCAGTTTAGTGCACCCCTCCTGCTTTCTGAATTACTGTATAATTTTGGGGCCCACAAGGAGGACAGGAAAGGTTGCAAGGACAGAGGGGACCCCTGAGACTTTAGCCTAGGCCAGCGGTTCCCAAACTTGGCAACTTTAAGACTTGTGGACTTCAACTCCCAGAATTCTCCAGCCTGCTGGCTGGAGTTGAATTCTGGGAGTTGAATTCTCCAGCTGGCTGGAGAATTCTGGGAGTTGAAGTCCACAAGTCTTAAAGTTACCAAGTTTGGGAACCCTGGACTAGGCTGACCCTAAGGGGTGGGAACCATTTCCACCGGCGTCTTGGCTTCCACAGTCTTTGTCTGGGAAGACATGGAGCCTTCTGCTTGAGCAGGGGGTTGGACTAGAAGACCTCCAAGGACCCTTCCAGCTCTTGTCCAGTTTGGGGCTACCAGTCTGTAGCCCACGGACTGGCCTCTGACTCACATGGACCTTTCCTTTGCCCCAATGTCCGGCCACATCGCAGTCCGCAGAATCGCGCCCTCCAAAGACCAAGAGTTTGTAGCCGCTGCTCTTTCCCTGAGGGCCGTAATCCTCTAGCAGCATGGCAGAGTGGCCGGCTCGGGAGGCTGTCCGGGATTCCTCTTCTTTGTACCTTGGAGGAGGAGGGGCAGGAGGAGAAGGGAGAGGAGAGGAGGAAGAAGAAGAGAAAGAACAGGGAGAGGAGGAAGAAAAGGAAAAAGGAGGGAAGAGGAAGAAGAAAGGGAAAGAGGAGAAGAAGAAAAGGAGCAAAGACTTTGATTTTCAATGCATCAGTTTCTTCTGCCTGCTTTTAAAATATCATTGTTGGTTCTGCTGAGAATAAGCTTTGACACAAAGTAAGTGTCACTTAAACAATGCAAAATGCAAATGTATTATCTGCAGTGGTTCCCAAACTTGGCAACTTTAAGACTTGTGGACTTGAAACGAATCACTTGAAGCAAGTATAGACGCCATGTTGTGACGCAGAAGATATTTGCAAGTAAGGACACGCTGGGGCTATGCAATCTTATCTGATCTTAGACCAACACAGCCAAGCAGTAAAAGTGTCAAGTTATAAGAAGCCAAATTATAGTAAATTGATTTACAGCCCGCTTAAGGAGTCAGAGGGAATGTTGAAGTAAAGTAAACTTTCCTTTATCCACGTAAACAGCATTCAAAACATTTAAGAAATAGGGTAACCACCCATAAAATAAAACCAATTCGCCGCTAGATTCTTCTGTTCTTTGGTTTCAATTAGCTTGGATTTTAATGCGGACTGTCTCTCTTTGAGTAATAAATCAGCTTACCAGTTGAAAACACTTCCACCATTCTTAGGGGCAACCTGCAGTTTCGGTTAGCTTCAGCTAATCCAGAAGGAGCTGGCAATGGAGGCTAAATTCCAAGCCCCCAGGGACCTTGCGAACGTCTCTGGGTCACTGGATCTCCCGCAACCTTTCACTGTCTTCTCCGGGACAGCTTGGGTTCAAAATGAACCGTCTGGCTGGAGAATTCTGGGAGTTGAAGTCCACAAGTCTTAAAGTTGCCAAGTTTGGGAACCACTGATCTAGAGTTCTATAATCGCCTTTGGGTTTTGTATGCCTTATCTACCTGGACCCTCAGCTTGTGCTCAGTTTACAAAACGCACCACGTCTTTACAGGTGCCCCGTCTGCAGTGGCTTGCTTTGGTTTACCACATCTGTGGAGATACCCGCAGGTCCTGGTTGCCCCCAAAGGTGCTTTTCCTAAAGGCCACTGGACGTCCTTGGTTTTTCCCTGAAGTCGTTTCGCTTCTCATCGGAGAAGCTTCTTCAGTTTTGAAGTCGGGGGGGTGGGGGGAAGGGAGGTGGGGTTTTAGGGGGGAGGGGGTGGGGGATATATAGTATGTGTTAGATTTCAAAGTAACGCGATTGCACTTGTATACTGTTGCTCTTTAATTTCACTGTAAAAATAGGACAAGCTAAATATATTAATAGATAGTAGAAATACACCGAAGGGAGGAGTAGCGGGATAGAAGAAAGAGGGGTAAGAGGGCGGGAGAGAGGATTGGAGGAGGGTGAGAAGAAGGAGGGAGTGGATTGGGAGAGAAGTGGTAGAGGGGGAGGGGAAGTAGGGTAGAGGGAATGATGGAAAGTTGGAGGGGGGAAGGAAAGGTGTATGGAGGGTCGAAGAGGTACATTGGGTTTCTATTTTTTGGGGTATTGTTGACAAGAGGAATGGCTGTGTTTATTGTTTAATGTTATATGGCCCCGGTTCTGCACAGTATATATGTGACTGTACAAAAATGAAAATGGAAAATAAAAACACATTTACAGTTTTGAAGTGAAGCGGAAGAAGAAAAACGGAAGAAAGCTTCTTGGATGAGAAGCGAAACGTCTTCAAGGACAAAGAAAGAAAGTCCAGTTGCCCTTTGATAAAGCAAAAGGAACATTTAGTTTAGCACAGTGATGGCCAAACCCCTTCCCCTGTACATACGTGTGTGACACCCCTCTCCCCCCGTGCGTGTCTCATGCATGCACCTTGCTCCTCGCACATGTGCAGCAGAGACTCAAAAATCAGCAGGAGGCCTGCGCGCATGCACGGGGGATGACGGCTCATGTGCCCGCAGAGAGGGCTCCGTGTGCCACCTGTGCAGTGGTGGGTTGCAGGCTGCACGCCCCGGTACGGGCGTACCGGAGCCTGCCCGGAGCACCGGATACCGTTCCGATACGGTGCTCCGGAGGGCCCACCTGACCGACTTCCTTACCGCGTTTTAAAGCTTTTGGCGCTTCCGGCGGCCTGCGTGACGCTTTGCTGAGCAGCTGGAGCATTGCGGAGGATTGCAAAAGCATCATTTGCAGCTACAACGCATGCCCCGCTACCTGCACCCATCCCGGTAGGAACAGGATCTGGAACCCACCACTGTCCCTGTGGCACACGTGCCATAGGTTCGCCATCACTGGTTTAGCCCGTTAAGGAAACATTGATGTGATGGTTTGTTAACCATGATACTCTAGCACACTTCTGCACCTCGGTTCACCCACGTAACACCTATCATCCGTGAGCTGCACTGGCTGCCTATTGGTCTCCGGATACGCTTCAAGGCGCTAGTCGTCACTTATAAAGTCCTTCATGGTATTGGACCTGGGTACTTGAGAGACCGCCTGCTGCCAATTACCTCCAATAGACCAATCAGATCCCACAGATTAGGCCTCCTCCAAATTCCATCCGCCGGCCAATGCCGACTGGCGACTACCCGGAGGAGACCCTTCTCTGTGGCTGCTCCGACCCTCTGGAACGAGCTCCCCGTGGAGATTCGAACCCTCACCACCCTCCAGGCCTTCCGCAAAGCCCTTAAAACCTGGCTGTTCCGACAGGCCTGGGGCTAAAGAGCTTTTGCCCCCCCCTCTTGAATGGTATGGTTGTTGTGTGTTTTAAATTTTGTATTGTTCTGTTCGTCTTTTTAACCCCTTATCTGTACCCCCTTCCCTGACTTGGATTGTGAGCCGCCCTGAGTCCCCTTCGGGGAAAAGGGCAGCATATAAATGCATAAATTCAATTCAATTCCTGGGGATGCTGGGAGTTGAAATCCACACATCTTTCACTGGCTGTAGTTGAGAAACACTGTCATAGATCACGGGTGTCAAACTCAAGGCCAAGTCCCCTGGAAACAGCAAAGGACCCGGCCTGTGGTGCCTCTGCCAGCGCATGGGCCCCCTGGGCTCCATTTTCACTGGCAGAGGGCTAGCAAAACAAACGGAAAAGCAAAAGAAAAGGAGGAATGTTTCCCCCTTTTTTTGAGCCTGCAAGGAGGGGCAGTATAGGAAAAGGGAAAGAAAGAGAAAGAAGGGGAGATGGGAAGAGAGCAAGGAAGGCAAAATAAGGAAAGAAGAGAGGGAAGAAGAAAGAAGAATGAAGAGGAATGGAAAAAGGAAAGGGAGGGAAAGAAGGAGATTATAATGCAGTGTTTCTCAACCTTGGCAACTTGAAGATGTCCGGACTTCAACTCCCAGAATTCCCGGACATCTTCAAGTTGCCAAGGTTGAGAAACACTGTTATAATGAGAGTGAAGGAGGGTCTCAGGGAAATCCTGACTTACCACTTGGTCATCATAGGTGGCCCCGACACGAGCTGGCCATGCCCATCCCAGCCCCCCGAGGTTAAGCACAACCCTGATGTGGCTCTCAATAAAATCAGGAGTTTGACACCCCTGGCATGGCCGTGTGTCTCCATTGGCCACGTCGGGCACTGAGTGGGACCTTACCAGTAGGTCTTGCTGCTGGGCTGAAGGTGCAACGTGAAGATGCTGGCATAACGCCGTTGGGTGCGCAGGCCGCCCTCCCGGCCCACCACCAGCAATTCATGCTCCGTCAGCTTGGTGCAAGTATGGCTGCTCAGTCCCACGGGGGTCTCGGATGTCCTGGCTGTCCAGCCTTCCCACTGCTTCTGCTCCACATCGAAGCTGCAGACATCCGAGACCCTGCGAGATCCGTCCCACCCACCCACCACACACAGCAAGTGGTCGCCCAGCACCACCGCCTGGTGGTGACTGCGTCGGTAGCTGTGTTCCGGAGCAAGCGTGCGCACCGTCTGGACGGCTGGGTCAAAGGCCACCACGTCTCCCAGGGGGGGCTCCTGGGTGTCCTGAGTCTTCAGCCCCCCAAAGATCAGGAACTTTCCTTGCACGACGTTGCAGGAATGGAAACCCCGAGCCAAGAGGTCATTGCGGACCACCGGCTCCCATTCCCAGCGGCTTCCACCCGAGGCGAACATGCTGGTCTTGAGTTGGGACAGGCCAGATGAAAGCTGGAGAGGATGAGATGGAAAATGGGTGTCATCACATTGGAGCACAACAACAAACTTCATTAGAAGAATAGCAAGCTTTGGGATAGGACAGTGTTTCCCAAAGTGCGGTACGCCGTGACCCGTCAAAACCGCGGTAGAATAAAGTGCGCCCGACGAAAGCGCGTACGTGACGTCATCAGCAGCGCGATGAAAAAAATTAAAAATAAATAAATTAAAATAAAATTAAAGCAAGCCGATTCACATAAAGGTAAGGGTTAGGTTTAGGGTTAGGGTTAGGGTTAGGTTAAGGGTTAGGGTTAGGTTTAGGGTTACGTTAAGCGTTAGGGTTAGGGTTAGGTTTAGGGTTAGGTTAAGGGTTAGGTTTAGGTTAGTTTGGGGGGGTTAGGGTAAGGTTTTCGCTTTAATTTTAAATTTACTGCTCACAGCGCGATGTTTTCGTCGCGCTGTGATGACATCACGTATGCGCTTTCGTCGAGCGCGCTTTATTCCACCGTGGTTTTGTGGTGGAACCGCGGTACGCGTATCCCCAGGGGTACGGGAAGAGTTTGGTGGGGGTACGTGTTGTATCCGGTTTTAACAGAAAAAGTCCTGAAATACATCTTGCCTTTTCCAACTTCATATTTATGCGAAGTTGCTTTTTCTGCATTTTTAGACATTAAGTCGACAAAAAGGAAGAGACTATTGGATGTGGAGCCGCATCTCAGATTAAAATTAACAACCAGGGAACCAAATTATGATGATCTGTCATCTCAACATAAACAATTTCATCCTTCTCATGGAATCAAATAAATGTTCTTTATAATGTAACTTTCGTTTATTTTGCGTATGTCCCCAAAAAAGAAAAAAGAAATATATTTTGATTTTTATTAAAGCGTATGTTTTTTATGAGGGGTACTCAGCGTTACGAAAATTATAGAAGGGGTACACATATGTCAAAAGTTTGGGAAACACTGGGATAGGACATAGATTAGAATAATAAGAGTTGAAAGAGACCTTGGAGGTCTTCTAGCCCAGTGGTCCCCAACCTTTTTATCGCTGCGGACCAGTCAGCCTTTGATAATTTTACCGTGGCCCGCTGAGTGCGTGCAGGGGTGGGGGAGCGAAAATGGGGGAATACAAACATACTTTTTAAATCCACCTTCCCAATTCAACACCTGAATCATATCCCACCTTCCATTTTGTATGTAGATTTTAAGGAATAAACAGCTGAATTAATCAAGGTCAAAGATAAAAAGAGCAAGGGCAAAATTAAATAAGCCAGAGGATAGCAATGTAAAAAGAATACAGTATTAAGCCCATTCACTCTATCTAAGCCCCCCCACCTCACAAGGTTGTCGTGGGGGAAATAGGGGGTGGGAGTATTAGGTATCTTCACTACCATATATAAAAGGAGATACTATCTTAAATACAAAGTGGGCCCCCCCTCCAAAATATACTAAAAGAAAAATTCCATGTGCTCAACTAATTTTTTTTAAATCATCACTATATTATGGACTACAGACATATATATATATATATATATATATATATATATATATATATATATATATATATATGCCATGCATGCATGCATGCATGCATGCATATATACATACCGTACGTATGTACGTACGTATATATATAATGTCCAAATAACAGGAAAAGCGCTTCAAGGACCAAAGTATATTCCTTTTTTAGAATCTAGCCCATCCCCTGCCCAAGCCTGGCGGGAAAAATTCACACTGAAATGTGGGCAGCCCTGGATAAAGCGTTAAAGTATGGAGGATTAACATGGCAGGAGAACCTCTAATAAATTCTAATAAAAAGAGAGACGTCTTGTTTTAAACCATGGTTTGTGGACTAAACTGTAATTGGCTGAATTCTCACATCTTGGTTAGGATGATCCTTTGTTATAAAGGAGAGCTTTCTCCTTCAGAAAGCTGTTCTTCAGGTTGATTTCTTTTTCAAAAATAACTTTTGCCATTCAATTTTTACCCTGCAGATACTGTACAGCAGTGGTTCCCAAACTTGGCAACTTTAAGACTTGTGGACTTCAACTCCCGAATTCTGCTGGCTGGAGAATTCTGGGAGTTGAAGTCCACAAGTCTTAAAGTTGCCAAGTTTGGGAACCACTGCTGTACAACACACAATCTTTCACAATATAAATTTTACATTGTAAAGATTCACATTTTTTACAATGCACCTTTCACCTTCATGTGAAAAATATAACGTACCTTCTTTTTAACCTGCACTGTTCAATTTCAGATATTTTTATTCGGATACAGCTTTCTTTTCTAAGATTTGTATTTAATTTCAAAGAATAAAAAAGTTAAAATACAAAAAGGTTTTCTCACTATTTGCTAACCCATTTGTAAACATCCACTACATATATACATGTATATGTATGTATATACATATACATATACATATACATATACATATCATACATACACATACACAACATATACACATACACATACATATACACATATACATATACATATACATATATACATACATACGTGTAGTATTTGTGCTGATAAATAAATAAAGTTAACACAAATATAACAAAGGCAACAGTAAAAATTGGGTTTCTGTCGTGATGGACTCTTGTGACGAGCCGATTCTCCCCACAAACACACACACACACACCTTACAAGTCTCTTTCAAATTTGCTCCCCCCCAAAAAAAATCAGTGCTTTATTTCGTCCCCCCCCAAAAAAATATAGGATCTCTGTATCCATATTAAACCAGTAATTTGAACGAATGATATCTTAATTAACACAAGGGATGAAGCAGGCTGCAATAGCTAATTTGCAGAACTGGCAAGCCAAATAAAAGCCGTGGCTGCGTTTTGGGAACATTGCCAGGAAAAAAAATCTAACTTATTGATTGCAACCATCATGTTTCCTAGCTAAAAAATAAAGGGAAGAAAAAAAAAACAGGCATCAGCTACAGAAAAACGTTGCATTAGAGAGAGGGGGAGAAAAACCTCAGGAAAAATAAATTCTTGCTCGGGGCACAGGGGGGTGGGGCTGGGTCTGCCCCAGTGACTAGTGTGCAAAGCGCCCCCCCCCCCGGTGCATGCATGCTTGCTGTGCATGCACGCTCAGCCCCCCCCCCGTCCCCCCCGTCCCTCCTCCCCTCCCCTCCTGCAGGAGGAGGCATCATCCCTGGAAGTGGGATTGCTCACCTTTGCAAGCTGCCCTGAGGCCTACCTTGCCATGGGGAGCCTGGCAGTGGTGCAGAGCCTGGTTGCTAGGCAACCGCAGCCAGCCCAGGCAAGGACATGGAGGCCTGGCATGGGTGGGGCAGGCAGGCAGCACGGATTGGAGTGGGGGGGGGGAGCTATACTTTCTGCCCCAAATCTTTGCTTTCAGGGCCGTGGACCTCACACCCTCCTAGGCACAGGGGCTGTGGAGCATGGGAGTTGCAGAACAAGGGGCACAGCTGCTTTAATTGCCACTGCAGAGACACTTGGCAGATAACTGGCAAAAAGGAGCCAAGTTGATGGAGTGGGATTTGGAGGGGGGGGGGTTAGAGCATCATTTCTTTTGATGATCTGGGAGCCTCTGGGCATGTGCAGAGTGGCTTTTCAGACTGGAGCCTTCCAAGGCAGCAATGCCCTGTTTTTGCAAGCCTCTTTTTTTATTTTTATTTTACTGGAAGTGCCAAGGGTTTAATTGGAACCCTTCTCTCTCTACCCCCCACCCCCCCCCACCCCATGGAAAACAGGCCCTGCTCAGGGAGCTTTTGTGCAAAATGTGTTGTTCTTCTAGTTCAGTGTTTCTCAACCTTGACAACTTGAAGATGTCCGGACCCAACTCCCAGAATTCCCCAGCGAATGCTGGCTGGGGAATTATGGGAGTTGAAGTCCAGACATCTTCAAGTTGCCAAGGTTGAGAAACACTGATCTATGTATTATCTATCTATCTATCTATCTATCTATCTATCTATCTATCTATCTATCTATCTATCTACTATCTATCTACTACTACCTACCTACCTACCTACCTACCTACCTACCTACCTACCTACCTATCTATCATCTATCTATCATCATCTATCTATCTATCTATCTATCTATCTATCTATCTATCTATCTATCTATCTATCTACCTCTATCTACATCCACCCCATTATCTATCTGTCTATCCATCCATTATCTATCTATCTATCATCCATCCATCTCCTATCTACTCTTATGTATCATCTCTAACACCTCTCTCTCCCTCTGTTATCTATGATTTACCATCTATGTCAGTGTTTCTCAACCTTGGCAACTTGAAGATTCGCTGGCTGGGGAATTCTGGGAGTTGGAGTCCGGACATCTTCAAGTTGCCAAGGTTGAGAAACACTGTTCTAGTTGTTGGTATGGAGGAGCTGAGAGGGGGTCCTTGGTCTCTGAGCATGTGGGGAGTACTTTTTTCCCCCCTCCCCTCATATTTTTGCTTTGAGACACAAATGACAGCAGTGATGTTCAGCTTCAGCAGCTTTGAGACGGGTGGACTTCAACTCCCAGAATTCCCCAGCTGACATGGTCGGCTGGGGAATTCTGGGAGCTGAAGTCCACCCATCTTAAAACAAGTTGGCTGGGGAATTCTGGGAGTTGAAATCCAGACAATTAAATCATGCTGACTGGGGAATTCTGGGAATTGAAAGCCAGACAATTAAATCATGCTGACTGGGGAATTCTGGGAATTAAAATCCATACAATTAAATCATGCTGACTGGGGAATTCTGGGAATTGATATCCGTACAATTAAATCATGCTGACTGGGGAATTCTGGGAATTGATATCCCTACAATTAAATCATGCTGACTGGGGAATTCTGGGAATTGAAAGCCAGACAATTAAATCATGCTGACTGGGGAATTCTGGGAATTGAAATCCAGACAATTAAATCATGCTGACTGGGGAATTCTGGGAATTAAAATCCAGACAATTAAATCATGCTGACTGTGGAATTCTGGGAATTGATATCCGTACAATTAAATCATGCTGACTGTGGAATTCTGGGAATTGAAATCCAGACAATTAAATCATGCTGACTGGGGAATTCTGGGAATTGAAATCCAGACAAATAAATCATGCTGACTGGGGAATTCTAGGAATTGAAATCCAGACAATTAAATCATGCTGACTGGGGAATTCTGGGAATTGATATCCAGACAATTAAATCATGCTGACTGGGGAATTCTGGGAATTGATATCCGTACAATTAAATCATGCTGACTGCGGAATTCTGGGAATTGATATCCGTACAATTAAATCATGCTGACTGCGGAATTCTGGGAATTGAAATCCAGACAATTAAATCATGCTGACTGGGGAATTCTGGGAGCTGAAGTCCACCCACCTTAGAGTTGGCAAGCTTTGAAACACTGAAAGTAAAGCAGAAGTGGGAGATACTGTTGTTGACTGATGGGTTTTAGTGTGATCCTCTTGGTAGATTTACATTAAACAAATAATAAAGGTTTCAGAATGCGAAATATTAAAACTTCCTCTCCTTGTCTCTTCCAGATGGTGAAATGCCAATAAAATCCTGGGTCGTTGCAAAGCGAAGATCTCATATCTCTCCTGGTTTGTAGCCTAATCTGCTCCTTATTTATTATTTTTCCATGTTTTTATAAAATAGGCAAATGCAAAATATCCAAGGCTCAGAAATCAGGTTTCTTTCTTTCATCCTGTGACTAAAATGGCTTCAGGACAGCAGGTATCACAAAGAATAAAATAAAATAACATCCCATTTGTAAGTAAAAAAAACCTGGATTTCTGTTTGTTTACTCTAATACAGCCTCCATAAACAGTGGAGGTTTAAGAGTCACCTTGAACAGACATTCCCTGCCAAATTTGACACTCTCCTGCCTTACAATACCAGAAAAAGCTGCTTCTGGCCGAAATCATCCCTTAGGGCAGTGTTCTCAACCTTGGTGACTTTAAGTCCTGTGGACTTCAACTCCCAGAATCCCCAGCCAGCGCAGCTGGGGGATTCTGGGAGTTGAAGTCCACAGGACTTAAAGTCACCAAGGTTGAGAAACACTGCCTTAGGGTTATTTCCACCTCCCCTGTCATGTTTTAGTAAAGTGTGTTGTAGAATAAAATACAAATACGAACAGAGAAAGTAAAAGAAAGAAAGAGAGAGAGAGAGAGAAAGAAAGGAAGAAAGAAGAAAGAAAGAAAGAAGAAAGAAAGAAGAAGAAGAAGAAAGAAAGAAAGAAGAAGAAAGAAAGAAGAAGAAGAAAGAAAGAAAGAAAGAAGAAAGAAGAAAGAAAGAAAAGAAAGAGAGAGAAAGAGAGAGAGAGAGAGAAAGGAAGGAAGGAAGGAAGGAAGGAAGGAAGGAAGGAAGGAAGGGTGCAAAGAGAGATAAAAAGAATGAAAAAAAATATTCTGGCTTCTGACTTTTTTCAATGCAGTAGAATAAAAAAAGAATGGCAGCCTAAACTTTTGCTCTACATTCGTAAACATTTCACGCCATTTAGAATCACTGAATCCCAAAGGTGGAAGGCACCTTGGAGGTCATCTAGTCCAACCCCTCCCCAAGATTCATACAAGCCTAGTCAAATGGTGGTCCAGTCTGTTTTTTGAAACCCTTCAGTGATGTCTATGATAACAGAATCGTTCTAACTTTAAAGAGAAGAACTTTTAACAGTTTTGTTTGCACTTGGATTTTTCCTCGACACTTTAAAATATATATATGAAACTTTAATCTTAGCCTTTGAAGATTAGAAGGATTAACCTTGATTTAATGGCTCTCATATGTACACTTTAATCATGTCGTGACAATCCAGTTGCTTATTTGATTACAGCTCAGTGCAAGCCCCAAAATAAATTAATATTTTAAACTGGGTTCAGCAAGCTGGGTGGAAGAGAATTCAACCGCCATTTTTTTTCCAGGAGGATCTCGAATTCTCCTGCTCTACATGGGGGTTGGACTAGAAGACCTCCAAGGTCCCTTTTAACACTGTCATTCTGCAGAACTAATCCTCTCCTTTGTTTGAAAGACCTGCATGCAGAAATATTATTTCTCTTTCACAAAAGGCTCCCTTAATGGGGAAGATTTGAAGGTCAGGGTTTCTGCTGTGGGGAAGAAGTGTGTCATAGGAGGCCAGGCTGTTGACACTACATACACAAGGAGTGGTTTTCTGTTGCCCAGAAAGCTTGGCTGTGTCTCTCTCTTCCAGTGCCCTCCAGATCCTGGGTGCCTATTCAGGTCAGAACTGGCTTGGAGGGATCGGCAAGTCCCTTACTCCAAGTTTACTCCTCCATCAGAACCCCTCGGCTTCCTGCTGAAGACAGAGCAGGCATCTCATCCTACGTGCTTGCAAAGGAAAACGCACACCGAGCAGTTGGTGCCAACTCCTAGAACAATTTCCACCTTCCCAATGGTAAGTTGAGCTTGACCTAAGAAGGGAAAGCAGGGCTGGAGAAAAATCAAACTTTAATGGGCATTATTTCCTGTAATTCCATTTCTTATGCACTCACAAGACTCAGGATGATGTACGATGTCCAGTTTGGTCACCACAATCTAACAAAGATATTGAAAGTCTAGACCGGTGTTTCTCAATGTTGGCAACTTGAAGATGTCCGGACTTCAACTCCCAGAATTCCCCAGCCAGCATTTGCTGGCTGGGGAATTCTGGGAGTTGAAGTCCGGACATCTTCAAGTTGCCAACGTTGAGAAACACTGGTCTAGACTTTCAATATCTTGGTTTGGTCTAGAAAGAGTGCAGAGAAGAGCAGCCAAGATGATTAGGGGACTGGAGGCTAAAACGAATGAAGAAAGGTTTGCTGGTCTTGGGTATGTCTAGTTTAATGAAAAGAAGGACCAGGGGAGACAGGATAGCAGTCTTCCAATATCTCAGGGGTTGCCACAAAGAAGAGGGAGTCAAACTATTCTCCAAGGCACCTGAGGGTGGAGCAAGAAGCAATGGGTGGAAACTAATCAAGGAGAGAGAAACAACCTTAGAACCGAGGAGAAATTTCTTGACAGAACAATTAATCAACGAAGAAGATGTGAGTGCTCCATGGCTGGAAGTTTTCAGATTTTTACTGGACAACCATTTGACTGGGATGGTATAACTTCTCCTGCCATGGGCAAAGAATTGGACTAGGAGACCTTCTGATGTTGCTGACCTTTTGAGGCTCAGAAGCTCCAAGATTTGGCCACCCAAGTCACAAACTAGGAGTCCTTTGGGGGTGGAGGGGTTTTGGCCCCTTCACTGAAAGAAGAAAGAAGACATGTTTTCATTGTTTTATTTTATGACTGCTGGTTCTTCTCCCTCTTTGATACAGAGCTTGAGGTCGTCGTAGAACTGGGATCCGGCTGCTTTAACTGACCCACGGGAGCGATGGATTTCTCTGAGCTGCCCAAGATCGGGGATGCGGAAAAGGAGAGCGAATTGGGGTTTGTCCATGGCGTCTCGGGGCCTGGTAGGTTGGTTGAGAAGCGAAGAAGCTAAAGTACCCCTTTTAGCTATCTGCAGAGGAAAAATGGGGAATGAGTAGGGCTAGGGGTAACATGATAGCTGTTTTCCAGGGCTGTCGCAGAGAACAGGGGTTGACCTATTCTGAAAAAGCACCTGAGGGCAGGACCAGAAACAGTGGAAGGACACTTGAGGGGTCCTTGGTGCTCTCCCCGAGCTTGGCTATTTTCTTGCAGATGTTTCATGACCCAACTAGGTAACGTCATCAGCACTAGAAGGGAGTGTGGTTTGAGGAGGAGGTGGAGGATTGTGGGGTTCTCGATGCTCTCTGAGCTCGGTGGTTTTCTTTCAGACCTTTCACGACCCAACTAGGGAACATCGTCAGGGCTAGTCAATTATGTTACCTAGTTTGGGTAGCGAAACATCTGCAAGAAAACCAAGCGCAGAGAACACCAATGACTCCTCCTTTCAACACTGAGCTGCAAATATTATCTGTCGTTGGAAGGAACGTTATCAAGGAGAGCTCCAACTTGGAATGAAGGAGGAATTTCCTGACAGTGAGGAGAATTAACCAGTGGAACAGCTTCCTTCCAGAAGCTGTGGGGGCTCCATCAGTGGAAGTTTTTAAGAAGTTGGATATCCGTTTGTCCTGGGTGCAATGAGGTCTCCTGCTTGAGCAGCGGGTAGGACTAGAGAACCTCTGAGGTCCCTTCCAACCCTAGGAGTCTATGTTTGACGTTCTCGTTTTTTTATTACTTGTTTATTTCATCTGCATTTCTCATCCTGTCCTTCAACGCTGCGGTAGAGTTAAACCGACCTTACATTAACTTCTCATAAAAATTGTAATGAGGCTGTTTCATCCAATCTCTGGCATGACTTATAACATCCTATCAGCTAGCTGGAATTTTCCCAAAGGTTTTCCTAAACCAGGACAGATATGTTAATTTTTGCCCCCTGCAGGGATTAGAAATCTTTTGAGCTAGTTTTGACCTAAGTCCCAGAGTTCACTCTAACAACATTGCCAAAAAGGCATTCAGAATTGTCAAACATATGCTGCTAACTAGGGCATACAAAACCTTTGCCAGACATATCTTTGAAAACTGCTCGCCTGCCTGGAACCCACACTGCATTTCGGACATTAAAACATTAGAAAGTGGCCCAGAGGTATTTCACAAGGAAAGTCCTCCACTCCTCTGCTCGCCATAAAATCCCTTCTACCGCCAGGCTTGGCATTTTAGACCTGGATAACCTTGAACTAGGCCAACCTGAGCTCAGTGCATAAGATTGATCCGCCACAACGTCCTACCTGTTAATGACTATTTTTACTTCAACTGCAATAGCACAAGGGCTGTCAAGAGATACAGACTCCACGTAATCCCTTCTCATCTGGATTGCAGGAAAGCCGATTTCAGCAATAGAGTAGAACCTGATCCCCTTGTTAGTTCCTCTGACCCCCACACCTTTTGCCTTAAGCTGTCTACCGTGGACCTTACGCGTTTCTTAAGAGGTCCGTAAAGGGGGCGTGCATAAGCGGACCAGTGTGCCTACTGTCCCTGTCCTACTCTCCCATTTATACGTGCTCTTTTTATGTGTTTATGGCTATGTTTTGCTCATTACAACCATTGATTTGTGCCATTGTTTTAATGTGTTTTCATACTTGTCCCCCTATACTTGTTGATTGATTGATAGATAGATAGATAGATAGATAGATAGATAGATAAATAGGTAGGTAGGTAGGTAGATAGATAGATAGATAGATAGATAGATAGATAGATAGATAGATAGATAGATAGATAGATAGATAGATAGATAGATAGATAGATAAAGTAGGTAGGTAGGTAGGTAGGTAGGTAGGTAGGTAGGTAGGTAGGTAGGTAGGTAGATAGATAGATAGATAGATAGATAGATAGATAGATAGATAGATAGATAGATAGATAGATAGATAGATAGATAGATTAAGTAGGTAGGTAGGTAGGTAGGTAGGTAGGTAGGTAGGTAGATAGATAGATAGATAGATAGATAGATAGATAGATAGATAGATAGATAGATAGATAGATAGATAGATAGATAGATAGATAGATAGATTAAGTAGGTAGGTAGGTAGGTAGGTAGGTAGGTAGGTAGGTAGATAGATAGATAGATAGATAGATAGATAGATAGATAGATAGATAGATAGATAGATAGATAGATAGATAGATAGATTAAGTAGGTAGGTAGGTAGGTAGGTAGGTAGGTAGGTAGGTAGGTAGGTAGGTAGGTAGATAGATAGATAGATAGATAGATAGATAGATAGATAGATAGATAGATAGATAGATAGATAGATTAAGTAGGTAGGTAGGTAGGTAGGTAGGTAGGTAAGTAGGTAGGTAGGTAGGTAGATAGATAGATAGATAGATAGATAGATAGATAGATAGATAGATAGATAGATAGATAGATAGATAGATAGATTAAGTAGGTAGGTAGGTAGGTAGGTAGGTAGGTAGATAGATAGATAGATAGATAGATAGATAGATAGATAGATAGATAGATAGATAGATAGATAGATAGATAGATAGATAGATAGATAGATTAAGTAGGTAGGTAGGTAGGTAGGTAGGTAGGTAGGTAGGTAGGTAGGTAGATAGATAGATAGATAGATAGATAGATAGATAGATAGATAGATAGATAGATAGATAGATAGATAGATAGATAGATTAAGTAGGTAGGTAGGTAGGTAGGTAGGTAGGTAGGTAGGTAGGTAGATAGATAGATAGATAGATAGATAGATAGATAGATAGATAGATAGATAGATAGATAGATTAAGTAGGTAGGTAGGTAGGTAGGTAGGTAGGTAGGTAGGTAGGTAGGTAGGTAGATAGATAGATAGATAGATAGATAGATAGATAGATAGATAGATAGATAGATAGATAGATAGATAGATAGATTAAGTAGGTAGGTAGGTAGGTAGGTAGGTAGGTAGGTAGGTAGGTAGGTAGGTAGGTAGGTAGATAGATAGATAGATAGATAGATAGATAGATAGATAGATAGATAGATAGATAGATAGATAGATAAAGTAGGTAGGTAGGTAGGTAGGTAGGTAGGTAGGTAGGTAGGTAGATAGATAGATAGATAGATAGATAGATAGATAGATAGATAGATAGATAGATAGATAGATAGATAGATAGATAGATAGATAGATTAAGTAGGTAGGTAGGTAGGTAGGTAGGTAGGTAGGTAGATAGATAGATAGATAGATAGATAGATAGATAGATAGATAGATAGATAGATAGATAGATAGATAGATAGATAGATAGATTAAGTAGGTAGGTAGGTAGGTAGGTAGGTAGGTAGGTAGGTAGGTAGGTAGGTAGGTAGATAGATAGATAGATAGATAGATAGATAGATAGATAGATAGATAGATAGATTAAGTAAATAGGTAGGTAGGTAGGTAGGTAGGTAGGTAGGTAGGTAGGTAGATAGATAGATAGATAGATAGATAGATAGATAGATAGATAGATAGATAGATAGATAGATAGATAGATAGATAGATAGATAGATAGATAGATTAAGTAGGTAGGTAGGTAGGTAGGTAGGTAGGTAGGTAGGTAGGTAGGTAGATAGATAGATAGATAGATAGATAGATAGATAGATAGATAGATAGATAGATAGATAGATAGATAGATAGATAGATTCATAGATACGTAGGTAGGTAGGTAGGTAGGTAGGTAGGTAGGTAGATAGATAGATAGATAGATAGATAGATAGATAGATAGATAGATAGATAGATAGATAGATAGATAGATAGATAGATAGATTAAGTAAATAGGTAGGTAGGTAGGTAGGTAGGTAGGTAGGTAGGTAGGTAGGTAGATAGATAGATAGATAGATAGATAGATAGATAGATAGATAGATAGATAGATAGATAGATAGATAGATAGATAGATAGATTAAGTAAATAGGTAGGTAGGTAGGTAGGTAGGTAGGTAGATAGATAGATAGATAGATAGATAGATGATAGATGATAGATAGATAGATAGATAGATAGATAGATAGATAGATAGATAGATAGATAGATAGATAGATAGATAGATAGATAGATAGATATTCTTTTTGGATAGAAAACTCCTTGGTTTAGAGCCTGGTTAGATAGAATATATAATAAGGGAGAAGGGATTTTGGGGGAACTCACATGAAATCGTAATCTATTGACTAAAGGCAGACACCTAGGTTTTACCTAAGACATGAAGCCATAACCAATGGCTCATAAACCACAATGGGTGGACTATGCGACCCATTAACTTACCCGGCTTGTTCCTGCTAAGGCTTAAAGTCATCTTGATTCGATTCTTCACATCTTCTGCGTGAAGGTTATTTCTCTATTTTAAAGTACAGGCAGTCCTCGACTTACAACTATTTGTTTAGCAACCATTCAAAGTTACAGCGGTATTGAAATACGTGACTTATGACCTCGCATTTTGAGCCACTGCAGCCGTTCCCGACAGTCATGTGATCAAAAGTGCGATCACTTGGCAACTGACATCTATTTTCAATGGTTGCACCATTCTAGGGTCATGGGATCGTCCTTTGGGACAGGGGTCTCCAACCTTGGCAACTTTAAGACTCGTGGACTTCAACTCCCAGAGTTCCTCAGCCAACTCTGGGAGTTGAAGTCCACGAGTCTTAAAAGTTTGGCTGGCTGAGGAACTCTGGGAGTTGAAGTCCACGAGTCTTAAAAGTTTAGCTGGCTGAGGAACTCTGGGAGTTGAAGTCCACGAGTCTTAAAAGTTTGGTTGGCTGAGGAACTCTGGGAGTTGAAGTCCACGAGTCTTAAAAGTTTGGCTGGCTGAGGAACTCTGGGAGTTGAAGTCCACGAGTCTTAAAAATTTTGGTGGCTGAGGAACTCTGGGAGTTGAAGTCCACGAGTCTTAAAAGTTTGGCTGGCTGAAGAACTCTGGGAGTTGAAGTCCACGAGTCTTAAAAGTTTGGCTGGCTGAGGAACTCTGGGAGTTGAAGTCCACGAGTCTTAAGAGTTGCCAAGGTTGGAGACCCCACCTCCGGGACCTTTATAGCTGTCCTCCAAGAAGCAAACTCCGTGAGACAAGTTAGTTTCACTTCAGGATCACATTTCCATTGCTAAGCAAGGCGGCTGTTAAGTGAGTCATGCCTGATTTTTACGACTTTTTTGGGGGGCCATAATTGTTACGCGAATCACTTCAGCTGTTAAATGGATTCACTACAGTGATTCATTTCACAATTGTGGCCAAAACAAAAAAGGTGATAAAAATTAGACACGGTTCACTTAACAACCGCCTTGCTTAGCCACAGAAATTCAGGTCCCAGTTGTGGTCGTAAGTCGAGGACTACCTGCAGTTAGCTGGTGTGCTTCAGGAGAGCAAGAACTGTTTCTAATAGCCAGTCAGGGACCTGGTGCAAATTTCTGCTCTACTGTCCTTCACAAGGTGTGATTAAAAGGAGATCAATCAGTCAGCAATAGCCTCAGATTTATATCCCGCTTTACAGTGTTTTACAACCCTCTCTAAGCGGTTTACAGAGTCAGCCTATTCGCCCCCAGCAATCTGGGTCCTCATTTTACCAACCTCGGAAGGACGGAAGGCTGAGTCAACCTTGAGCCACTCCAATTCAAACTCCCGGAGAGAGCAGTGAGTTAGCTGCAGCCCTGCATTCTAACCACCTATTCAACAGGGCTCTTGAATAGAGCCGGAAGGGACCTTGAAGATCTTCTAGTCCAACCCTCTACTCAACCAGGAGACCTATGCCATTTCAGACGAATGTCTGTCCAGTCTCTTCTTAAAAACTTCCAGTGATGGAGCCTTCACAACTTCTGGTGGCAAGCTGTTCCACTGGTTAATTGTCCTCACTGTTAGGAAGTTTCTCCTTAATTCCTAGTCTCTTTGGTCAGTTTCCCTCCATTATTGCTTGTCTGGCCTTCTGGTGCTTTGGAGAATAATTTCACCCCCTCTTCTTTGGGGCAAACCCTCAAATACCAAAATACTGCTATCACATCACCCCTAATTCTTTTTTTTTCTCTTTAGACTAGCCAGAACCAAAACCTGCAGCCTCTTCCTATGATTGACGCTCCAGGCCTTTAACCATCTTAGTTGCTCTTCTCTGAACTTTTTCCAAAGTCTCAACATCTTTGATGTTTCCCCTCCCACAATTTTTACTAGTATTTCTAAACTGCAAAGATGTAGAGCCTGGGTAAGAATTGGGCCCCCAAAGACCTAAAACTTTCCTTAATTTTTTTTTATTTCTCCAAAATAAAGGAACGGAGGCTCCCGAGTGCCACCTAGCGGCCTTCGAATCTCCCTTTCAGTTTGGGTGCTGGGCTGCCCACCTTCAGTTTGCAGAGATCAAATCTAAAATCCAAAAAAAATTATATACTGTATAAGAATATCGTATTAGAGGTTTTGGGAGAAATTAAAATGAGAATATAAATCTAACAAACAGTCCTGGTGGATAGGACTCCATACAAGAAAAGGATAATGCACTTTGCTATGTTTGAGAATAGTTGAGATTCTTTATGCAGTTTTTGTTCTAAAGAAAATTAAGGATGTCACTAAAAGAGATAGTGGCTAAGACTCTGAATTTGTTGATCAGAAAAGTCGGCAGTTCGGTGGTTCGAATCCCTAGCGCTGTGTCACGGAGTGAGCTCCCGTTACTTGTCCCAGCTTCTGCTAACCTAGCAGTTCGAAAGCATGTTAAAAAATGCAAGTAGAAAAATAGGGACCACCTTTGGTGGGAAGGGAAGAACGTTCCGTGCGCCTTCGGCTTTGAGTCATGCCGGCCACATGACCATGGAGATGTCTTCGGACAGCGCTGGCTCTTGGGCTTTGAAACGGAGATGAGCACTGCCCCCTTGAGTTGGGAACAACGACTAGCACAGATGTGCGAGGGGAACCTTTACCTTAAGGATGTTACTACAGTCCTTGGACCTTTACACTGTTTGAAATAAAATCTTGGGCACAACTTCTCAAGCATGGTTGGGATAGTCTGTATTTCTATGATCGACTGCTAATTTATTGCTGAGTTTTGAATGTTGGTTGGAAGTCAGTCCGATGAAGGTGGAGGCTGAAATGTTGATAATCCCTATTTAGATGCTGGCTAAATTCTGTGCTTCTCAACTTTGGCCACTTGAAGATGGGTGGACTTCAACTCCCAGAACTCCTGGTTGGGGGATTCTGGGAATTTAAGTCCATCCATCTTCAAGTGGATGGACTTCGGATTATCCTGTTTCCGATACACTATTTTCTCTTCTGCAGCTTATTCAAGCATCTTATTTTCTCTGCTAAAAATATCTTTTAAAAAAAATTTCCCAACAGTGGTGATTGCCTGCAAGATGGCCGGCGCAGCGATGTACGAGTTGGTCCGTGTTGGCCACTTTGAATTGGTGGGTGAGATAATCCGGCTGGATGGAGATCTGGCCACCATCCAAGTGTACGAGGAGACCTGTATCCTTCTGGGGAAGCCTCGTTTCCCTTGTCCAATTTGCAAACTCTTCATTTCTGGGGTCTCCCTTTCTTGCCGTAGATAGAGTTATAGGTCAGGGTGTCCTTCCTTCCTTCCTTCCTTCCTTCCTTCCTTCCTTCTTTTCTTCCTTCCTTCTTTCCCATCTCCTTCCTTCCTTCCTTTCCCTTCTCATCTCCTTTCTTCCTTCCTTCTTTCCCTTCTCCTTCCTTCCTTTCCCTTCTCATCTCCTTTCCTTCCTTCTTTTCTTCCTTCCTTCTTTCCCATCTCCTTCCTTCCTTTCCCTTCTCATCTCCTTTCTTCCTTCCCCTTCCCATCTCCTTCCTTCCTTCCTTCCTTCTTTTCTTCCTTCCTTCTTTCCCATCTCCTTCCTTCCTTCCTTTCTCTTCTCATCTCCTTTCTTCCTTCCCCTTCCCATCTCCTTCCTTCCTTCCTTCTTTTCTTCCTTCCTTCTTTCCCTTCTCCTTCCTTCCTTTCCCTTCTCATCTCCCTTCCTTCCTTCCTTCTTTTCTTCCTTCCTTCCTTCTTTTCTTCCTTCCTTCTTTCCCATCTCCTTCCTTCATTTCCCTTCTCATCTCCTTTCTTCCTTCCCCTTCCCATCTCTCTTCCTTCCTTCCTTCCTTCTTTTCTTCCTTCCTTCTTTCCCATCTCCTTCCTTCCTTCATTTCCCTTCTCATCTCCTTTCTTCCTTCCCCTTCCCATCTCTCTTCCTTCCTTCCTTCCTTCTTTTCTTCCTTCCTTCTTTCCCATCTCCTTCCTTCCTTCCTTTCCCTTCTCATCTCCTTTCTTCCCCTTCCCATCTCCTTCCTTCCTTCCTTCCTTCTTTTCTTCCTTCCTTCTTTCCCATCTCCTTCCTTCCTTTCCCTTCTCATCTCCCTTCCTTCCTTCCTTCCTTCCTTCTTTTCTTCCTTCCTTTTTTCCCATCTCCTTCCTTCCTTTCCCTTCTCATCTCCTTTCTTCCTTCCCCTTCCCATCTCTCTTCCTTCCTTCCTTCCTTCCTTCCTTCTTTACTTCCTTCCTTCTTTCCCATCTCCTTCCTTTCCCTTCTCATCTCCTTTCTTCCTTCCCCTTCCTTCCTTCCTTCCTTCCTTCCTTCCTTCTCTTCTTATTCCTCCCTTCATTCTCCTTTCTTCTTCCTTCCCTTCTTTTCTTATTTTCCCTTCCTCGCTCTCTTCCCTTCTTTTTCTTTCTCTTTCCTCTTTCCCCTTCTCCTTTCCCGTCCCTTCTTGCATGCTCAAATGCAAAAGGGGAAGAAACGTATCTCCTTTTGTTTTTAGTTTGTTTTGATTACCCTCTGCCAGCAAAAATGGAGCCCGCACCTGCCCCCCTAAGCTCCGTTTTCAGTGGCGGATGGTTGCAGGAGGCCATCAGGGCTGAAAACGGGGTGCAGGGGGCCTCATGTGGCTTCCCGAGCTCCAGTTTAGCTGGCAGAGGCACCGCAGGGCTGGTCCTTTGCTGCTTCCAGGCTGGCCCCGTGGACCAGAGCTAAGCACCCTGTGGGCTGGATTTGGCCCACGGGCCTTGAGTTTGAGACCCCTATTGCTCCATCCCTGGAGGTTGTTACTTGCCGGGAGCGAGACTGAAATCCTCTTTTTTAAAAGAGAGTTTTATTAACGTTTATCACAAGGTAAAATACAAAGAGGCAGAAGTTAAGAAAGAGTGGAGGATAACAAAAGGTAAAGGTGCAACGAGAAAGAACGAAGTTTTGACTTTTTTCAGTGCAGGGAAAGTTACGACCTTTCGGCTTTCAATGTCTAGTAAATTCAAACCATTTTGTATAACAGCCAATCTAATTGTCAAAACCTCAAGAAAGTTGGGAAAAAACCCTCATGCATCTCGGCTTTCTGCTCTTGCTTGACAAGACAATCTCCGTAGACAGAGTTTAAGCCAGGAAGAAGCCAGGATGTGCCCTTCCCAAAATGCCTTGTTTCCCTACCAGAGACTGTACCATCCGTCTTCCTTTCTCCCTGCCGTGCACCCCTCTTTTTCCTGAGCCGTCCCTGTAGCGGGGGTCTGCGTAGGGGACCCCGTGCTGCGAACGGGGAAGCCGCTCTCCGTGGTCCTTGGGCCTGGGATCATGGGCTCCATCTTTGACGGGATCCAGCGTCCGCTGAAGGACATCACCGAGCTTACCAAAAGCATCTACATTCCCCGGGGGATCAACATTTCCGCTTTATCCAAGGACCTGAAGTGGGATTTTAAGCCGAGTTCCAACATCCGGGTAAGAGACAAACAGCCGTGCAGGGAAAGGGGGATTTGGGGTCTTCCATCCATGTTTGGGCTCAGACCTACTTCAGGGAAGGAGAACTGCTCAGACCATACAGGTCCTCGACTTACAACAGTCCGTTTAGTGACTGTTTGAAGCTACATCTTTGCAGCATCCCCACGGGTCAAAATTCAAGCTCTTGACAATTGACTCGTATTTATAACGGTCGCAGCGTCCCGGGGTCAGGTGATTCCCCTTTCGCGACCTTCTGACAAGCAAAGGGAACAGGGAAGCGAGATTCACTTAACAACCGCACTACTAACCTAAAGCTGCAGTGATTCATTTAACGACTGTGGCAAGTAAGGTGGGGAAATGGGGCAAAACCGCCTAACAACAGGAATTTTGGCCTCCAGGGTGGTCGTAAGTCAAGGACCAGCTGTCACTGGCTTCTTAGAACCTGGGGGGAAAAAGGGATGGGAATTTGTAAAAAAAAAATCGCGTGAAGAAGTATTTATTATTTATTTGTACTTTCTTTCATTCATAGAAAAATGGTTAGCTGCTTCTCCAGACGGGGATCTCCAACCTTAGCAGCTTTAAGACTTGTGGACTTCAACTTCCAGAGTTCCTCAGCCAGCTTTGCTTTGCTGGCTGAGGAACTCTGGGAGTTGAAGTCCACAAGTCTTAAAGTTGCCAAGGTTGGAGACTCCTGCTCCAGAGCGTCAAAAGGTGTAATGGCTCCTCTCCTAACTTAAGAAAGTAAAGACTCTTGAAACGGATTATTTCAAAAAGAACCTTCAATTAAGCAGAATGGAAAGCCATTAGAGGCAAAGCAAATGGGATTAAGCTGATAATGACCCCCGCCCCGTTGTCCGAATGCAGATTCTGGCCAATACACAAGTGTGAAGATGTTTCCTTAACTCTTCTGCCCTGAGAGTCGAATAAAACACAAGTTCCCACGGCTATCTCCAGATAGACATCAGAGTAAGATATCCCACATGGCCATCATAAACATACCTCCAGAGGTGCTGGGACCTCCAGCTTTCCTGCGACAGGAAACTAGTTGTAAATCTCAGATGTTACAGGTACTAGTCATTGAACTCTGCGAAGGAGGGAAGGAGAGAAGAAAGGAGGGAAGGAAGGAGGGAATATAGGAGAGAAGGAAGGGGGGAAGGAAGGAGGAAAGGAAGGGGGAAAGGAAGGAGAGAAGGAGAGAAGAAAGGAGGGAAGGAAGGAGGGAATGTAGGAGAGAAGGAAGGGGGAAGGAAGGAGGAAAGGAAGGGGGAAAGGAAGAAGAGAAGGAGAGCAGGAGAGAAGAAATGAGGGAAGGAAGGAGGGAATGTAGGAGAGAAGGAAGGGGGGAAGGAAGGAGGAAAGGAAGGGGGAAAGGAAGGAGAGAAGGAGAGAAGAAAGGAGGGAAGGAAGGAAGGAGGGAAGGAGAGAAGGAGGGAAGGGGGAAGGAGGGAGGGAAGGAAGGAGGGAAGGAAGGAGAGCAGGAGAGAAGAAACGAGGGAAGGAAGGAGGGAATGTAGGAGAGAAGGAAGGGGGGAAGGAAGGAGGAAAGGAAGGGGGAAAGGAAGGAGAGAAGGAGAGAAGAAAGGAGGGAAGGAAGGAGGGAAGGAAGGAAGGAGGGAAGGAGAGAAGGAGGGAAGGGGAAGGAGGGAGGGAAGGAAGGGGAGTAGGAGAGAAGAAACGAGGGAAGGAAAGAGGGAGGAGGGAAGTAGGACCGTTGTAAGATAAGATGGATCTATGGGATGTTAAAAAAGCAATCTTCAAGTATATTGTCAACTGTAGGGAAAAAATTGTTATAAATACATATTATTAATAACAGTTATGAGATCATATAATTGTGAATGTATATATGAAATTGATAAAATCAATTTAAAAAAAAAGTAATTGGACTCTGCTTTGCGCAGTGGCAGTATCGTAGCCAATGAGGTTTATCCGAGGCGTGATTATTGCTAATTGAAACTTTAACTCCGAGGCCCCCCCTCCTCCCAATTGAGTGGCCGTTTCAGGGATCTGACGAAAGGTGTTTAAAGCAGCATTCCTTTTCTTTTTTAGGTTGGGAGCCATTTAACCGGTGGGGACATTTATGGCGCGGTGCATGAGAATTCCCTCATCAAACATCTGATCATGGTGCCGCCTCGGAGTCGTGGCACCGTCACCCACGTTGCCCCAGCTGGGAACTACAACATTTCGGTAAGGGGTGTTTCTGCAGAGTGACGACCCAGCCCCAGATGGAGAGGAAGGAGACCCAAATTGCCAGAAAACAGGGCCGTGATAGGACTGCTTTATGCTGCCCTGGTCAGATCACACTTGGCATGCTGTGCCCTGTTGTGGTCACCATGATACAAAACAGATGTGGACCCTCTAGAAAGAGTTCAGAGAGGAACAACAAAGAGGATTAGGGGACTGGAGGCCAAAACATAAGAAGAACATTTGCAGGAATTGAGTATCTTTAGCCCAGTGTTTCTCAACCTTGGCAACTTGAAGATGTCCAGACTTCAACTCCCAGAATTCCCCAGCCAGCGAATGCTGGCTGGGGAATTCTGGGAGTTGAAGTCCAGACATCTTCAAGTTGCCAAGGTTGAGAAACACTGGTTTAACCACTGGGTCGGCAAACTTAAACACTCAAAGAGCCATTTGGACCCATTTCCCATAGAAAAGAAAACGCCGGGAGCCACAAAGGTCCTAACCGGAAGCCCCCTGTTCAATTCAGTTCGGTTCCCCCACCATAGAGTCTCCTCCTAGCGCGGTGTACTTTTTCCTCTACCTGTCATAACCCAAAGCCCTGTCAATTGTGGAGACAACTGGAAAACCCTCCCCTTGCCATAGAGTCTTCTCCTGGTGCACTGTGCTTCTCTACCTCCTCCCCACTGGAAGCTCCTCTCAAAATTGTGGCGCCAACCAGTGACGGAGCCGCAGCAGAGGGAGGAAAGAGCCACATGCGGCTCCAGAGCCAGAGTTTGTTGACTGGGGTGACATGATAGCAGTCTTCCAGTATTTGAGGGGCTGCCACTAAGAATTATTCTCCAAAGCCCCAGAGAAGCAGGACAAGAAACGATGGATGGAATGGAATCCAAGAACAATGGAGGGAAACTTATTAAGGAGAGAAGCAACCTAGAACCAAGTAGAAATTTCCTGACAGTGAGAACAATTTACCTGTGGAAAAAACTTGCCTTCAGAAGTTGCGAGCGCTTCTTCCCTGGAGGTTTTTAAGAGACTGGACAACCACTTGTTTGGAATGATGTGAGGCCGTGAGGGCGAACTAATGGCAAGAACGCCAGAGGTGGCACGCAAAGCCCTCTCTGTGGGCACACATATTGTCACCAGCAGCTTTTTCCAGCCCTTGCATGCGTTCCAGCCAACTGGTCTTCATGCATGACGGGGTGCTGGAAACCACAAACACGCCCAGCTAGCCTTGGGGGTTTCCAGCGCTCGGGTGCAGACATGCGTGCGTGCATTCTGGTTTGGGCCCTTGGTGGCGAAAAAGTTCGCCCCCACTGGGATAAGGTGTTTTGCTTGAGCAAGGGGCTGGAGTAGAAGACCTTCCAATGGTTCACCGACAAAACCGCGCTCGACTGAACCGCGCCCGACTAAACCACGTCGCTGATGTCATCAAAAGGGTGACAACAACGCGGAGACAGAAACACGCTGTAAACCCTAAACCTAAAATTAACCCCTACACCTAAACCTAAACCTAACCCTAACCCTAACCCTTAACCTAACCCTAAACCTAACCCTAACCCTAACCCTAACCCTTAACCTAATCCTAACCCTTAACCTAACCCTAAACCTAACCCTAACCCTTAACCTAACCCTAACCCTAACCCTTAACCTAACCCTAAACCTAAACCTAAACCTAAACCTAAACCTAATCCTAATCCTAATCCTAATCCTAATCCTAATCCTAATCCTAATCCTAATCCTAATCCTAATCCTAATCCTAATCCTAATCCTAATCCTAACCCCTAACCTAACCCTAACCCTAACCCTAACCCTAACCCTTAACCTAACCCTAACCCTAACCCTAACCCTAACCCTTAACCTAACCCTAACCCTAACCCTAACCCTAACCCTTAACCTAACCCTAACCCTAACCCTAACCCTAACCCTAACCCTAACCCTAACCCTAACCCTAACCCTTAAGCTAACCCTAAACCTAACCCTAACCCTAACCCTTACCTTAAGTTGAATCGGCTTGCTTTCAAAGCGCTATTTAAAGCGCCCTTCTTTCTCCGCGTTGGCTGTTGTCGCCCTGTTGATGACATCAGCGACGCGGTTTAGTTGAGCGCGGTTTAGTCGAGCGCGGTTTTGACGGGTCACGCCTTCCAATGGTATGATTCTATGTTCTATAAATTGATTCTGCCCATCTACCTGGGAGAAGGTTATCTCAGACTCTGGAAATATGTGGATTTCAGCTCCAGGAATTCTGGCTGTTGAAGTCCACATACCTCCTACAACACTGTCCTAAGAACGAAACTAGAACCGGTCAAGGAAAGTCAGCTTCCTTCGGGAGTTGAGCCAAGATTTGAATCCTAATCCCTTGACCTTCCTCCCCAAAGGATGTGGTGTTGGAGCTCGACTTCGAGGGTGTCAAAGAGAAACTGACCATGATGCAAGTCTGGCCCGTCCGGCAGATCCGTCCGGTGTCCGAGAAGCTCCCGGCCAATCACCCACTGCTTACTGGCCAGAGAGTTCTGGATGCGCTCTTTCCGTAAGACATCGTTTTTGTAAGAAAGGGAAGGTTGGTGATCGCCCTTCAGCATGGGTGGGCAACTGTGACCCCTTTACGACCTGTGGACTTTTATTATTTATTTATTTATTAGACTTATATACCGCTTCATAGGGCTTTCAGCCCTCTCTAAGCGGTTTACAATTTTTTTAGCAAATTGAGTCAGCAACTTGCCCCCACAGTCTGGGTCCTCATTTCACCCATCTCGGAAGGATGGAAGGCTGAGTCGACCTTGAGCCGGTGAGATTAGAACCGCTGAACTGCAGATAACAGTCAGCTGAAGTGGCCTGCAGTCCTGCACCCTAACCACTGCGCCACTTCTGGGAGTTGAAGTCCAGACTCATTAAGGGCCCATAGTTGCCCAACCCTGCTTTTCAAGATCCTTTTCCTGACACGGCTTCCATGAGGGATGATTTCAACTCCAATTGCTAAATTTGCAAGAGATTCTAAAGTGATGCTGGTAGTCCCAATTTATAACCACAATTGGGACTGGAATTTTGGTCGCTAAGCAATGCATGCATTAAGCAAGTAATCACTGACCAGTCCAGTGGTGGCTTCCGGATCTGGCACTCGGGTGCATCCACACACGTTCCGGTTTTGGCACTTGGTGCCGAAAAGGTTCGCCATCACTGAGCATAGGAAGCACTTAGAAATTCAGCTCCTGTCTCTGAAGGGCCGCTTCGCACTTGAGTTGATCCCAGTTTAACCAATTAATCCCAGTTGCAGGAGAAACTGGCTTCCTTTGTCCCAGGGTCTGGTTGGTTCTTTTTGGTTCAGTGGTCGGGTGAATCCAGTCGTTGGCTAAAGCCCCTCTGGGGGTCTCATTAAAAGCTGAATTGGGGGTGTGTGTCTCTCCTTCTGCCCTCATCTCCCAGGTGCGTCCAAGGTGGCACCACGGCCATCCCAGGTGCCTTCGGGTGCGGGAAGACGGTCATTTCCCAGTCTCTGTCAAAGTACTCCAACAGTGATGTCATCATCTACGTGGGCTGCGGAGAGCGTGGGAACGAGATGTCGGAGGTGCTCAGGGACTTTCCCGAGGTGAGGATGGCAGGGACACCAGGCACGACACCCCTGTTCTTCTGCATCTCGTTGCGAAGGTCAAAATGGCGGATCATGGGCTGGAAGGAAAAGGGGAGAATTCAGAGGAACCCAGTTCTGCTCTTCTATCGGTTCTTGTGGATCAAACTTAAAAAAATAATATACAATCAGGATCACCTGAAGTGTTAATACCATCCTTTAAAGCCTTAGTAAGGCCGCACCTAAAATCCTGCATCCAGTTTTGGTTACCACACTATGAAAAAGAGGTTGATGCTCTAGAAAGAGTGCAGAGAAGAGCAACCAGGGTGACGAGGGGGACTGGAGGCTCAAACAGATGATGAACCTTTAAAGCCCTACATGGCCTTGGACCTGGGTATGTAGCCTCCTGCCACATACCTCCCAACGGCCGATAAGAACTCACAGACTGGGCCTCCTCCGGGTGCCGTCGACCGGACAATGCCGGCTGGCGACCCCTCAGGGGAGGGCCTTCTCTGTAGCTGCTCCGGCCCTGTGGAACGATCTACCCGCAGAGATCCGGACCCTTCCCACTCTCTCGGCCTTCCGAAAAGCCACTAAAACCTGGCTGTTCCGGCAGGCCTGGGGCTGTTGACCCAGCCGCCCAGAGTCCCTAGGGAGTGGGCGGCATACAAATTCTATTAAAGTTGAACATTGATGAATGAGGTCCAGCCCCCATCTAGGTTTGAGTGTATGGTGTGTTGCTTTTAAATCTGTTTCGTTTTCCCTATATTTTATTTTTTATTTTACTCTTGTATTTGTAAGCCGCCCCAAGTCCTACGGGATTAGGCGGCATATAAATTTATTAAATTACAATTACAATTATGAACGTTTGCAGGAACTGGGCCTGGCTGGTCTAGGGAAGAGAAGGACCAGGGGAGACAGGAGAGCATCTTCCAATAGTTGAGGGGCTGCCACAGAGAGGAGGAAGGGGGTCAGGCTGTTCTCCAAAGCCCCTGAAGGTCCAGAGAAGGAAGAATGGATGGAAACTGACCAAGGAGAGATTCAACCTGGAAATAAGGAGGAATTTTCTGTTAGCCATTTTTTGAGCCGTTTTCAGGCCATTTTTCAGGCGGTTTTCCGGCACTCCGGTGCCCACAAAGACCAGCTAGCACAGAGAGGGATCTCCGTGCCGCCTATGGCAAATGTGTATAGGGTTCGCCATCACAGGTATAGGGTTTTCTGCCAGAGCAGGGGGATTGGACTAGAAGTTTCAAGTTTCAAGTTTAATTTTATTTATAGACCGCCCAATCCCGGAGGACTCCGGGTGGCGCGTGGCACAACATAACCGCGAACGTCAAAAGTGCACCGACAACACCGCGGCGCTAAAACCGTGATGTCAAAAGCGCGCCGACAACAGCGCGCCGACAACAGCGCACTGACAGAAGCGCGATTTCACTTAAGGTAAGGTTTAGGGTTAGGTTTAGGGTTAGGTTTAGGGTTAGATTTAGGGTTAGGGTTAGGGTTAGGTTTAGGGTTATGTTACAGCGCGCTTCTGTCGGCGCGCTGTTGTCGGCGCGCTATTGTCGCGTGGTTTTGACGGTGCGGTTTTGTCACCGCGCTTTAGTCACACGTGCTTTAGTCTACCGCGGTTTTGTGGTGGAACATGTGTGGCTTACAGAGAGGGGAAAGAAAGAAGATCTCCAAGGTCCCTTCCAACGCTGTTATTCTGTTATAATTATTTTTGTCTTTAAGAAAGAAATGCAAAGCATTTGACGATCAGAATTTCACGATCCCAATTTTTATTTGTGACCGTTCTAGGGTTTAGGGGTTTAGGGGTAGCATATAAGGTTTTATATAAGCACATTAGATAGCAGTGTTTCTCAAATTGTAGTCATTTTAATATGGGTGGACTTCAACTCCCAGAATTCCTCAGCCAGGATAGATGGAGCTCAACTCCCAGAATATCCCCTTTCAGTTTTGGAAAGCTAGCTCAGTGTTTCTCAACCTCTGCATCTTTAAATGGGTGGACTTCAGCTCCCAGAGTTCCCTTCAACCTCCCAGAGTTGCAGAGCATGCTGGCAGGGGAATTCTCGGAGTTGAAGTCCACCTGTTTAAAGATGAAAACGACCGCTGTAATCCATGGTACTCCTCAAGGCTTTCTTTGGCCTGACCTCCCTTCACTTCCACCCCACCCACCCCCAATCTCTCCTCCATTTCCCAGTGTTCTTCTCTCATCCTCCTAGCTCACCATGGAAGTAGACGGGAAGACGGAGACCATCATGAAGAGGACCTCGCTGGTGGCCAATACCTCCAACATGCCTGTGGCTGCTCGGGAAGCCTCAATTTACACGGGTGAGGGGCTGTCTCATGCCATCCCACATTTCACCCCTCCACACCTGAGTGTCAAGCCTGCAGCCATATTTTCTTGTGGATCTTAGGCCTGCCATACTTTCTATTATTCTACTATGCATTTTCTTTGGTGGGAAAATGGGAGGGGGGATTGTGTGGAGTTAGATGCTATGTAGCCATAACAACATTCTTTCTAGAAAGCCAAGGTCATCCTTTGTCTCTGCAACTCTGCACCTGACCAGAACAGGATGGGTAGAAGCTGCCAGCATGGCAGTGGGAGATTGGACCATGGGATGGACTTGTGGGTATGGGGGCAAGATCTTGAACTGGGTGGGGAAACCAGGAAGCTTTCAGATTCGGGTTTCCCCAGATGTGCCAACGTGGCTCTCTTCGTAAATTGGAATTTTGAGCAATACTTTGCCTAGGCTCTGATTTAATTTTGGATGCTATTTCGAATGCTGACACTGAGAATTACAAGCACGGGAAGGGCTTCCAAAGCAATTTTTAAAACTTAAAAATCGCATGAATTAAAAATTGTCCTGTTTTGGGTTTTTTTTTTTGCTAAAAGGTTCTCTTTGGATCAAAGTTGGTGCCCCACAGATGCCTCACTGTTTTGATAAAAATCGCAGCTGTAAGGGCTCCTCTCCTAACTTAAGAAAGTGAAGACTCTTGAAAGGGATTATTTCAAAAAGAACCCTTAATTAAGAAGAATGGAAGCGGTTAGAGGCAAAGCAGCATCTGAATCCCTTTAGGCAATGCAAGTAGAATTAAAGTGATAGTGACCCCTCCTCTTTGTTAGAATGCAGATTCTTCACACAAGTGTGAAGATGTTTCCTTTATCAACTGTCGTGAGAGCCACATAAACATACATTCCCATGGCTACCTTCCGTTAGACATTAAAGTAAAACATCCCACACGGCCATCATAAACATTACCCAAAAGGTGATGGGATCTCAGGACTTTCAGGCGCCAGGAAACCAGTTGTAAAACATCAGTTGTCACGGGCACTGCCAATCAATTGACTCCAAGGCCCCCCTCCTCCCAACTGAGTGGCAGTATCCCGTTTAGGAATCTGACAGCAGCATCCAAATATAGGAAAGGATTACCAAAGCCTCTTTAATTTGTTTTGAAACCTTCCTGTAATCCTTTCCCATCCTTTTTCCTTTCCCAGGAATCACCCTTTCGGAATATTTCCGAGACATGGGATACCATGTTAGCATGATGGCTGATTCCACCTCCCGCTGGGCGGAAGCCCTTCGCGAGATCTCTGGACGTTTGGCTGAAATGCCTGCAGGTTGGATTTTTTCATACATTTCTTTGACTAACCCTAACCAGTGTTTCTCAACCATGCCTTTTTGGAAGACATGTGGACAAAATAACAAAGCTGGAAGGGACCCTGGAGGTCATCTAGTCCAAACCCGTGCTCAAATAGGAGACCCTCTACCATCACAGACCAATGGTTGTCTGTTCTCTTGTTGAAAACCTCCAGTGTTGGAGCACCCACAACTTCTGGAGGGAAGCCATTCCACGGATTAATTGTTCTCATTGTCAGGAAGCATCTCCTTAGTTCCAGGTGGCTTCTCTTCTTGATGACTTTCCATCCATTGCTTCTCGTCCTGCCTTCTTGCACTTTGGAGAATAGTTTGACTCCCTCTTCTTTGCGGCAGCCCCTCAAATACTGGAAAGCTGCTATCATATCACTCCTAATCCTTCTTTTCAATAAGCTAGACCAGGGTTCTCCAACTTGGCAACTTTCATTCCCGATGAAGTCCATAAGCCTTAAAGTTGCCAAGTTTGGAGGCTCCTGGACTAGATAAGCCCAGTTCCTGGCCTTCCCCAGGGGGGATACTGGGACAGTGGTGGGATTCACTACCGGTTCTGTGGTGTGGCTTGATGGGCATGGCAGGGTGGGCATGGCAAGGGAAGGATACTGTAAAATCTCCATTCCCTCCCCACTCCAGGGGAAGGTTAATGTGGAAGCCCCATTCCCTTCTGATCAGCTGAGACTCGGGAGGCAGAGAATAGATGGGGGTGGGGGCCAGTCAGAGGTGGTATGTACCAGTTCTCCGAACTACTCAAAATTTCTGCTACTGGTCAGAACTGGTCAGAACCTGCTGAATACCACCTGTGTACCTGGAGGTTGAACCGCTTTGCCTCTTTCAACCCTAAACGCTTTTCAATTTGCCAATGAACTTGGGGGAGGGAAGGGGGAAATAGAAGGCTGAAAATGTGTGCATGGACCGTGAGAACCTGTGCAACCATCAAGGTCACCGCTGCAGGTGCTTGAGAAAGAGACACACTGTTTCCCATAACAAAAAGATGTCTCATAATTGGACAATGTGAGCACTCAGGGATGGGGAAAAGGGGAAGGCCCTGAAGAGCATTCGGAGACTTCAGCTTGTCCAGAATGCAGCCGCACGAGCGATCATGGGTGCACCCCGGTACACCCACGTTACACCTATCCTCCGCAAGCTGCACTGGCTGCCCATTGGTCTCCGGACTCGCTTCAAGGTGCTAGTCATCACTTATAAAGCCCTTCATGGTATTGGACATGGGTACTTGAGAGACTGCCTGCTGCCAATTACCTCCAAAAGACCCATTAGATCACACAGGGCTGGCCTCCTCCGGGTTCCGTCTACTAGCCAATGTCATCTGGCCACTACCCGGGGGAGGGCCTTCTCTGTGGCGGCTCTGGCCCTCTGGAACGAGCTCCCCATGGATATTCGGACCCTCACCACCCTCCAGGCCTTCCGCAAAGCCCTTAAAACCTGGCTGTTCCGACAGGCCTGGGGTTGACGAGTTCCCGTCCCCGCTCGAACTGTGTGGTTGTTGATTGTTTTTAAATTCTTTTGTAGTTGCTTGTTTGTTGTTTTCCCCCTTCTTTGTATTCCCTCCCTTGATTTGTGAGCCGCCCTGAGTCCCTCTGGGAATAGGGCGGCATATAAATGCAATAAATCCTAAAACCTAATCCTAATCCTTAACTAAGAAAGCATTTGGGCAGGAAAAAACAGAGCTGGTTTTGATTCTTCGGTACCAAAATGGTGTATCCAATAAAGTTTTACTTTCGGAAATTCAAAGTTCCCGAGAGTGTTTCCTTATTTTGCATTCACTAGTCGGACGGTTAACAGAGAGTTGAAGTCCACATATCTTAAAGATGCTGAGGTTGAGAAGCATTGATCTAACTTTCTAAGATGCAGTGGGGGATTCTGGGAGTCGAAGTCTGCCCTCCTTAAAGTTGTCCAGGTTAAGAACCACATTCAGAAGAAACGGATCGTCCTGCGTCTTTGTTCCTTTCTCAACTTTCACAAACTTTTTCCAAGCCGCAGGAGACGGGAACTCTCTTTTCCCTTTGCAGACAGTGGGTACCCGGCCTATCTGGGTGCCCGCTTGGCATCCTTCTACGAACGGGCCGGCCGTGTCAAGTGCCTGGGCAGTCCGGAGCGAGAGGGGAGCGTCAGCATCGTTGGAGCGTAAGTTCCTTTCCTTGTTTCTTGCCTGGAGGGAGGCTGTTTAGAAACCCCCTCGACACCACCCTTTATAAGAAAGATTTATTTTTATTTTTTATATACCCTTTTTATTTACAAACATACAAAACACACACACACAAAACTTAGACGTACACTACATTTACACAATACAGTACGAGCAGGAACTTCCTGTTCTTTCTGATAGCAATTACAAATCGGTACATTTCTCCTTATGAGATTTCCCTTTCTAATATATTTCATTTGCATGTCACCCTTTTTTAACCCTCTTATTTTATTCATCTACTAGTATCTGCTATATTGGCTAATTTAATCTCTCTTGAGTGTGTGTGTGTGTGTGTGTGCATGTATGTATGTATGTATGTATGTATGTATGTATGTATGTATGTTAATTCCCCTTAACTACTATTTTTGGGTTTTATTCACTTTCTTCCTTGTTTCTTTCCTCCATCCTCCTATACCAGTGTTTCTCAACCTTGGCCACTTGAAGATGTCTGGACCTCAACTCCCAGAATTCCCCAGCCAGCATTCGCTGGCTGGGGAATTCTGGGAGTTGAAGTCCGGACATCTTCAAGTGGCCAAGGTTGAGAAACACTGTCCTATCCATTTATTCCATATCTGATAATATTCTGTTTCTTCTTTTCCCTGGATTTCTTTGGTTAATTTGTCCATTTCGGCACAGTCTGTAACCATAAGAAAGATCTCTTGCCCATTAGACATCTTTTAGCAGTGGATCTCTTTATTTTGCAAGTCCATCACAGGCTGGGTGGAAATCTACCAACGTTCTGTCATAAAAAATATGCCGATAAAAAGCAAAGGGAAACCAGAAGCAACAAATCTTTTTTTTTTAAATAAAATTTTTATTTCTCATATATACATTCACAATTATATAATCTCATAACTGTTGTTAATAATATGTATTTATAACAATTTTTCTCCCCTACAATTGACGATATAATTGAGATTGCTTTCTTACCATCCCATACACCCATCTTATTTTACAACAATCCTACTTCTTCTTCCTTCCCCCCTTCCCTCCTTTCTTGTCTCCTTTCTTGTCTCCTTCTCTCCTTCCTTTCCCTCCTTCCTTCCCTCCTTCCATCCCCCTTCCTTCCCTCCTTTCTTCTCTCCTTTCTTCTCTCCTCTCCTTCCTTCCCTCCTTCCTTCCCCCTTCCTTCCCTCCTTCCTTCCCACCTTTCTTCTCTCCTTTCTTCTCTCCTTCTCTCCTTCCTTCCCTCCTTCCTTCTCTCCTTCCTTCCTTCCCTCCTTCCTTCCCCCTTCCTTCCCTCCTTCCTTCTCTCCTTCTCTCCTTCCTTTCCTCCTTCCTTCCCTCCTTCCTTCCCCCTTCCTTCCCTCCTTTCTTCTCTCCTTCTCTCCTTCCCTCCTTCCTGCCCTCCTTCCTTCCCTCCTTTCTTCTCTCCTTCTCTCCTTCTTTTCCTCCTTCCTTCCTTCCCTCCTTTCTTCCCTCCTTTCTTCTCTCCTTCCTTCCCTCCTTCCTTCCCTCCTTTCTTCTCTCCTTCTCTCCTTCCTTCCCTCCTTTCTTCCCCCTTCCTTCCCTCCTTTCTTTTCTCCTTTCTTCTCTCCTTCTCTCCTTCCTTCCCTCCTTCCTTCCCCCTTCCTTCCCTCCTTTCTTCTCTCCTTTCTTCTCTCCTTTCTTCTCCTTCCTTCCCTCCTTCCTTCTCTCCTTCCTTCCTTCCCTCCCTCCTTCCTTCCCTCCTTCCTTCCCCCTTCCTTCCCTCCTTCCTTCCCTCCTTCCTTCTCTCCTTTCTTCTCTCCTTCTCTCCTTCCTTCCCTCCTTCCTTCTCCCTTCCCTCCCTCCTTCCCTCCTTCCTTCCCCCTTCCTTCCCTCCTTCCTTCCCTCCTTCCTTCTCTCCTTCTCTCCTTCCTTCCCTCCTTCCTTCCCCCTTCCTTCCCTCCTTTCTTCTCTCCTTCTCTCCTTCCTTCCTTCCTGCCCCCCTTACTTCCCTCCTTCCTTCCCTCCTTTCTTCTCTTCTTCTCTCCTTCCTTCCCTCCTTCCTTCCCTCCTTTCTTCTCTCCTTCTCTCACAAGCAACAAATCTTACTTTAAGCTCAGAGATTTATTGTTTCATGAGCAAGTTGGAACATGAATAGCCAACATAGCAATGGAATTGCACAAGAAAACCTACATGTTAGATTAAGGTGACCAGATTTTCAGATTGGTAAAGAGGGACACCATTGACCAGGGTGGGGTGTGGGGTGGGGGCTTGATTAAAATTTTTATATTTTGTCAAAAGGTCACACAAGGCGATTATATGACCCCAGGACACTGAAAGCATCATAAATATGAATCTGTTGCCAAACATCAAATTTTTGATCACGTGACCATGAGGATGCTTCAATGGTCGCTAAGTGTGAAAAATGGTCGCTAAGTGTGAAAAATGGTCATCAGTCACTTTTTTCAATGCCGTTGTAACTTTGGTCACTAAATGAACTGTTTGAAAGCTAAAGCTAGCTTGCATTATGCTGGCTTACATTTTCAAGAGAGAGAAGCTAAACTCCTTATTAGAATTGAAATAGAAATGAGTAGAGTAGAGTAGAGTACAATAGTTTATTACCCAAGTGTGATTGGACACACAAGGAATTTGTCTTCGGTGTACATAAATAAAATAAAATACAATACATTTATCAAGAATCATAAGCTACAACACAGTGATAGTCTCTCTCTCTCACACACACACACACAAACACACAAATACATACACACTCCTCCTCTGGATTCAATGGGGTTTAGGAAATCCCCCCCACCTCACAGACTCCCTCTTTCTCTCTTCCCTCCTCTGGATTCAATGGGGTTTAGGAAATCCCCCATCCTCACACACTCCCTCTTTCTTTCTCTCTCCCCTCCTCTGGATTCAATGGGATTTTTAGAAAATCCCCACTCCTGTGCACACACTCCTCTTTCTTTCTCTCTCCCCTCCTCTGGATTCAATGGGGTTTAGGAAATCTCCCACCCTCATACACTCCCTCTTTCTTTGTCTCTTCCCTCCTCTGGATTCAATGGGGTTTAGGAAATCCCCCCACCTCACACACTCCCTCTTTCTTTCTCTCTTCCCTCCTCTGGATTCAATGGGATTTTTAGAGAATCCCCACTCCTGTGTACACACTCCCTCTTTCTTTCTCTCTTCCCTCCTCTGGATTCAATGGGGTTTAGGAAATCCCCCCACCTCACACACTCCCTCTTTCTTTCTCTCTTCCCTCCTCTGGATTCAATGGGATTTTTAGAGAATCCCCACTCCTGTGTACACACTCCCTCTTTCTTTCTCTCTCCCCTCCTCTGGATTCAATGGGATTTTTAGAAAATCCCCACTCCTGTGCACACACTCCTCTTTCTTTCTCTCTTTCCTCCTCTGGATTCAATGGGGTTTAGGAAATCTCCCACCCTCATACACTCCCTCTTTCTTTGTCTCTTCCCTCCTCTGGATTCAATGGGGTTTAGGAAATCCCCCCACCTCACACACTCCCTCTTTCTTTCTCTCTTCCCTCCTCTGGATTCAATGGGATTTTTAGAGAATCCCCACTCCTGTGTACACACTCCCTCTTTCTTTCTCTCTTCCCTCCTCTGGATTCAATGGGGTTTAGGAAATCCCCCCACCTCACACACTCCCTCTTTCTTTCTCTCTTCCCTCCTCTGGATTCAATGGGATTTTTAGAAAATCCCCACTCCTGTGTACACACTCCCTCTTTCTTTCTCTCTTCCCTCCTCTGGATTCAATGGGGTTTAGGAAATCTCCCCCTCCTCCCCCCTTGGCTCGGATCACACCTCAGCTGAGCAGGCGGGGATCTTTTGCTTTTGGAGGCTTCACAGTGGCGGCGGTGCCTCCTCCTCCTCCCCCCCTCGGCTTGGATCACACCTCAGCTGAGCAGGCAGGGATCCTGGGCTTTGGCGGCTTCATTTAATATTTTAAAAATATTAAATTAAAAAAATAAAAGAAAAAAACCCGGCTATGGAGGGCATCCCAAACGGAGCTCCCCCCCCCAACTGGGTTGCGCACACGTGCGGGGATTCAAGGAATCCGGCTGATGTGGCAGGGGCTGCGCTGGCAGGGACGGGCGGAGGGGATGGGACTTGGAGTCCTACGATCTTGGTGAGTGGGGAGTCCCATCCCACCCCGCCCGTCCCCGCCAGCGCAGCCGGGCTGCAATCGGTGGTTGTCCCTGCTACAATCCGCGCCGCCCACCTCATCCGCGGAATCTAATTTAAGAGATCTTAATCATGACAGCGTTGTTGGGATCTGCGGGTGAAATTAGTTTAATTAATGGGGTAAAGTCCTTTCTCCACCCCACCCCCCCAGCTCTGATGCGGGCGTAAGGAAAGTCCTCTCTTTCCCCCTCATCAGAGCTCGGGTGAGCGAAAGAAAGAATTTTACCCCACTGATTAAAGTAATTTCACCCGCAGATCCCAACAACGCTGTCAAGATTAAGATCTCTTGAATTAGATTCTGGCTGATGCGGCGGGCGGCGCGGATTGCAGCAGGGACACCCGCCGATCGCAGCCCAATTGCGCCAGGGGCTGCGCTGGCGGGGATGGGCGGAGGGGATGGGACTTGGAGTCGTACGATCTTGGCGAGTGGGGATTCCTGCGATGGGGTTTGGAGTCCGATGCCCCTGGAGATTGGGGGTTTCGCTGGTTGGAAGAAAGTCCTTCTTCGCATCAAGCGCTTTTCCCTCCCAACCACACCTGGGGGACACAGGGAAGGCGCCCGCTCGCCAGTCCGCCCACCCACCCTTGGGCTCCGGGGGCAGCACTTCCCCAGCACCTTCCTTCGCGCCCTGCGGAGTTTCTCGCACACAGGATGGGCGCGACCTGGGAGACACAGGGAAAACTCCGCAGGGCGTGAAGGAAGCAGCACAGCAGCAGCAGAGCTGGGAAGGTGCTGCCCCCTGAGCCCAAGGGTGAGCGGGCTGGTGCGGGCTGGCGAGCGGGCGCCTTTCTTGCACACAGGGAAGGGGAGGAGGGCGGCGGCGGCTGTTTCACTAACCCCGTGCAGGTTACTAATTCCCGGTTTACTCACCAGTGAAGCAGCAAAACAAAGCAAATGGCCACGAAGGCGAAATGAAGTGGAGACTCCTGCGACTCATGCGGCGTGCTAAGCGGACTCCATCCAATCAGTGAGCTGGTTGGGATGGAAAACTTTAAGCACGCCGCGTTTTCCATCCCAGTCAGCTCACTGATTGGCTGGAGTCCAGGCCAATCAGTGAGCGGCAGGCTGGGCTGGCTTAGATTTTTAGTGTAGAATAGAATAGATGGGGGAACGGAACGAGCGAGCTGGCGGCAGCTGATGATGGGCGGGGGAGCCAGCGAGCGCCAAAATAAAGCGGGGTTTTTTGAGAAGCGGGCGGGACGCGGGAAAAATGATGAAAAATCGTGCCTTTCCCGCCAAATGCGGGACGTCTGGTCACCCTATGTTAGATCCATTGCAATGGGTTCCAATGACAGACAGCAAGTCCTACAAGGGTTGCTATCTGGCAAAGGACCCCATTCTCATCTTTCACTGGCCTACGCATTCCATTGTTTCACTTCCTTCTTCCTTCTTACTGACCGTCACTCTCTGCAAACCCCCGTGTACATTTGAAACTCTCAGCTATTTGTTACTTTCGCTTCCTCATTTCCCACCATCTCATTCTTCCTGCTCTAAGTATATCCATTTCCAGTACAAACGTTGCAGAAAATGCAGCACATTAGAAATATATCTGGTACATTTTGCAATTACGTTGGTTTAAAACTTTGGTTCAGTGAGGCCTGCAAGCTGACTCCTAGGCCTATTTACCTGCAACTTTCCCACGGATATCGCTCTCGCCTTGACTCTTGAATGCTGCCGATGAGAAAGCTTTGTAAACAAACTTCAGCCATTCGCAGGAGGAAGAAATCATCAGATATTTGGGGTTTCTGCCTTTGACCAACTTTCCCCGTCCCTGTTTCTTGTAGGGTGTCCCCTCCTGGTGGGGATTTCTCAGATCCGGTCACCTCCGCGACCCTGGGGATTGTCCAGGTGAGTCAGGCTTTACTGCTTCCACGTTCTTAGGGGCCCCGGGAACATCCAACCCTTTCCTGGACCAACGATCCCACAGCAAACAAATCCACGCCCTCGTCACCTCCCCTCTTGAATAGTGCAATGCGCATTACACGGGGAGCTCTTGGAAAGTATCCGAAAGCTCTACTCGCTTCAAAATGTGGCCACCAACGTTTTTGCACAAGCCTACATTTGCACATGTGTCACCCCTCTTGCGGGAGCTGCACTGGCTACCGGTTTGCTTCCGGGTCTGGTTGTCACCTTCAACGCCCTCCGTGGCTTAAGGTCAGGTTATTTGAAAGACCTTTTTTCCCCAGTGGGCAGGCAGGGGATGTTATGGGTCCCCTCTCTTTAGGGGGCCCTCCTGGTGGGATCTAGAAGAAGGGCCTTCTCTGTGGTGGCTCCCTCCTTCTGGAACATCATCCCTGCGAAGAGAAGACGGGCCCATATCTTGATGCTCTTTTGAAAAGCCCTAAAAACAGGGTTCTGCCAGCAGCCCTGGGAGCCAGGAGGATACAGAGCCCATCAAGTGGCTGGTTTGATGGTTGTCCTCTTCATAAGGCTTTATTGCCCTCTCTGAGTGGTTTACAGAGTCAGCCTCTGGCCCTCCAAAATCTGGGTCCTCATTCTACCCCCCTCGGAAGGACAGAAGGCTGAGTCAACCTGGAGCCAGTCAGGATCGAACTGCTGTCAGTTGGCAGAGTCAGCCTACAATCTTGCACTTTAATCACCTGGGCTCCTATCTAAAGTTTCAAAAATAAATAATAAGATAAAATAAATAAAATAATAATAAATAAAATAATAAATAAAATAATAATAAAATAGTAAAATAAAAGGTAAATTAAAATAAAATAAAAAATAAAATGATAAATAAAATAAATAAAATAATAATAAATAAAATAATAATAAAATAAATATTAAATAAAGTAAATATTAAATAAAGTAAATAAAGTAATACAATAAAATAAAACAAAATTAATATAAAACAAAACAGATAAAATGAAATAATAAATAAAATAAAATAATAAATGAAATAAAATAAATAAAACAATGAATAAAATAATAAATAAAATAACATATTGAATAAAATGAAATAATGAATAAAATAAAACAATGAATAAAATGAAATAATGAATAAAATAAAATAATAAATAAAATAAAATAATAAATAAAATAAAATAAATAAAATAATGAATAAAATAATGAATAAAATAAAATAATGAATAAAATAAAATAATGAATAAAATGAAATAATGAATAAAATAAAATAAAATAATGAATAAAATAAAATAATGAATAAAATAAAATAATGAATAAAATAATGAATCAAAATAATCAAATGAAATCATAAATAGAGAAGAAAATTATCCCGCGTGAGAGACTTCCCTTCCTGCCCCCCCCCTTCCAGGTCTTCTGGGGCCTGGACAAGAAGCTGGCGCAGCGGAAGCACTTCCCCTCCGTCAACTGGCTGATCAGCTACAGCAAGTACACCCGGGCGCTGGACGAGCACTACGAGAGGCTCTACCCGGAGTTCATCTCCCTGAGGACCAAGGCCAAGGAGATCCTGCAGGAGGAGGAGGACCTGGCCGAGATCGTCCAGCTGGTGGGGAAGGTAAGGCGCCTTAGAGGCCTTCTAGTCCACCCCCTACTTAAGCTGGAGAGAAAGAAACACAAAACACTCCTGGGGTCCAGGAACCTCCAAGGAGAAAACCCCATCCCACCAACACTGATGCTGTTCCCTAGTTGGGGCATGAAAGGTCCGCAAGAAAATTGCCAAGCTCTGAGAGCACACAGGACCCATAGCCCTTTTCTTCTTTTTCTTCTTCTTCTTCCTCCTCCTCCTCCTCCTCCCCCTCCTCCTCCTCCTCCTCCTCCCCGCTCCACCCGTCTATCACTGACGACTTTACCTAGTTGGTAATAAAACGTCTGCAAGGAAACCACCAAGCTTAGAGAGCACCAGGAACCCCACAGCCCTTTCCTTCTTCCTCCTCCTCCTCCTTTTCCTCCCCCTCCCCCCTCCCCCTCCCCCCTCCCCCTCCCCCTCCCCCTCCCCCTCCCTGCTCCTCTCTACAAGCCCCCTTCCCCTTCCAGCACTGAGGATGTTCCCTAGTTGGGTCATGAAATGCCTGCAAGAAAACCACCAAGCTCAGAGAGAGCACCAAGGACCCCCCACACTTTAATCCCAAGTTACAAATCTTCTCTTCTAAAGGTGAACTTTCTTGAGGCAGAGCAGGGAGCCCAAATTTATCACCTTCCCTTGTGCCTTACTTTCTTCTGCTGCTTTTTACACACACACCCTTCTCTTCCATTTTGTGTTGTGCAGGCATCTCTTGCTGAAAGCGACAAGATCACCCTGGAGGTAGCCAAGCTGATCAAAGATGACTTTTTGCAGCAGAACGGCTACTCCTCCTACGACAGGTAATGCGGGGCTCCTCCCCACCACCTCCCAGGCCACCCCTCACCCCAGGGCAGGTCTCCCCAAGGACCCCCGTGAAGTCCGCAGGGCCCTCTTTGACTTCCAATGCAGCCCCAGGGCAGCCCTCCTCAGCCAGCCACAAAACATGCAGCTGTGCGCCATTGTTAGCATAGGTAGTCCTCAACTTACGAGCAAATTTCTGTTGCTAAGTCAGAGATTTGTTAACTGAATTACGCCCTGTTTTGCAACCTTTCTCCCCACAGTTGTTAAGTGAATCACCGCAGTTGTTAAGGGAGTAACACGGTTGTTAAGAGAATCCGGCTTCCCCACTGACTTTGCTTGTCGGAAGGTCGCCAAAAGGGGATCACGTGACCCCGGGAGGCTGCGACCGTCATAAATAGGAGCCAGTCGCCAAGTCTCCAAATTTTGATCCCGTGACCCCGGGGATGCTGCAACCGTCATAAGTGTGAAAATGGTCATAATAATCCCCTTTTTTCAGGGTTGTTATAACTTGGAAAGGTCACTAAACGAACTGCCATTGTAAGTTGAGGACTACCTGTATCAGGGGTGGCTTCCTACGCGAACCGGTACCTGTTCACTTGTGCGCGCATTGCTTGCGCATGCACAGTTCACTGAAAATGGTTGTGCGTAACCGCAAAGACCATTAAAAGGTAATAAACAAGATGCCAGCAACGCCAAAGGAGACCAAGGAACCGGTTTAGGGGCGTGGCCAGCCTGGGTTGTTGCCGGTTGTGCGACCCAGGCAACATTATCACTACCGTTTAGGCTGAACCGGGCCGAACCCACCTCTGGCCTGTGTGTATTTAGGAAACAAATGCATATGGCTGCTCTGTTCCCATTCGGGGTCCCCGGGAAACCACTGACCAAACCTCCTATTTAGGGCCCTTCAGTAAAGCAAGAGGGTGTGGCCAGCCACCTCCAGAGTAATGATGTTCCACAGAGAAGGGGCCATCACTGAGAAGGCCCTTTTTGGTGGTCTCACCAGAAGGACATCCCCGATCAAAGGGGACCCGTAATGTAACCTGACTTCATGTCCTGGGGGGGGGGGGGTAGGTGTAATAGGGGAGAGGCCCTCCTTCAAATAACCTGGCCCAAAGCCAGATAGGGCTTTAAAGGTGATAACCAGGTGATTTAAAGGTGATTTAACCGGCCGATTTTTGGGAAGAAACCTCTTGATCCTAGAAAGAAGGGTTTGGGTCCATAGTCCGTTCCTGAAAGGCCTCTGGAAATGGAATGAAAGAACATCCCAGAACATATTTAATTTCTGTCTTTGTCATGTTTAGATAATCTTTGACCCATTGGGAGGGTCTGCCCGCTCCCCCTCCCCCTTGGAGTTTTTCTCAGGCTTCTCTTTTCTGAGGGGAAACAGTACAAGAGAAAAATCTGATCCCCCCCCCGCCCTCCCTGGAGAGCTGGAGGTCCGTGGGGGGGATCTCCCAGGGAGGATCGGGCGGGCTGAGTGAGCCTGGATCTGTTGGCTCTTTGCTGCTTCAGGTTCTGCCCTTTCTACAAGACGGTGGGCATGCTGCAGAACATGATCACTTTTTATGAGCTGGCCCGCCACGCTGTGGAGTCGACCGCCCAGTCTGACCACAAGATCACCTGGGCCATCATCCGGGAGAACCTGGGCGACATCATGTACAAGCTCAGCTCCATGAAGTTCCAGGTGAGAGGAAGGGAGGGCTTCAACCCGGAACTAAGGAAGGAATTAATTACGGGGATATTTGAATAACACCCTAAAAAGACCTTTTTTTAATTTCCAAACCAAGAGGCTCACCGCCAGAAGTGGTAGAGGCTCCATCACTGGAGGCTTTCAGGAAGAGATTAGACAGCCATTGGTGTGGAACGGTAGGGGGTCAGCAGGATGGACTAGAAGACCTCCAAGGAGAGAGAGAGAGAGAGAGAGAGAGAGAGAGAGAGAGGGAGGGAGGGAGGGAGGGAGGGAGGGAGAGAGAGGGAGAGAGGGAGAGAGATACTTATATGCCGCTTCATAGGGCTTTCAGCCCTCTCTAAGCGGTTTACAGAGTCAGCATATCGCCCCCAGCAACAATCTGGGTCCTCATTTCACCCACCTCGGAAGGATGGAAGGCTGAGTCAACCTTGAGCCGGTGAGATTTGAACAGCCAAACTGCAGAACTGCAGTCAGCTGAAGTAGCCTGCAGTGCTGCATTTAACCACTGCGCCACCTCGGCTTCTATACTAGCTAGCTAGCTAGCTAGCTAGATAGATAGATGATTATGGATGGATGGATGGATGGATGGATGGATGGATGTACAGACATATAGACGATAGATAGATGGATGATTGATAGATAGATGATAGATAGATAGATAGATAGATAGATAGATAGATAGATAGATAGATAGGTAGGTAGGTAGGTATCAACCTTCTTCCCGGAGTTTTGGCGCTGGAGGTTTTGAAGAAGAGACTGGACAATCATTTCTCTGAAATGGTAAATGGTCTCCTGCTTGAGTGAGGGAGTGGACTAGAGGACCTCCAAGGTCCCTTCCAGTCTTCTGATTCTACGTTCTATGACTTCTAGAACACTAATCTAATGGAGCTAATATAATTAGCTAAGCTAAGTGAACCACAAGATGAGGGGCATATATACTTGATGAGTGCATAGATGGATGGATGGATAGATGGATGGATGGATGAACAGACATATAGACGATAGATAGATAGACAGACAGACAGACAGACAGATATCAACCTTCTTCCCGGAGTTTTGGCGCTGGAGGTTTTGAAGAAGAGACTGGACAATCATTTCTCTGAAATGGTAAATGGTCTCCTGCTTGAGTGAGGGAGTGGACTAGAGGACCTCCAAGGTCCCTTCCAGCCTTCTGATTCCCCTGTTCTATGACTTCTAGAACACTAATCTAATGGAGCTAATATAATTAGCTAAGCTCATTGAACCATAAGATGAGGGGCATATATACTTGATGCGTGCATAGATGGATGGATGGATGGATGGATGGATGGATGGATGGATGGATAGATAGATAGATAGATAGATAGATAGATGAGAGGTGGGAGGAAGTAAAGGGATAGATGATAGATAGAGTCCCTGGAGTTGTGACTGCTCCATCACTGGAGGTTTTCAAAAGAGGCTGGACAACCGTTTGACCGAGATGACCTAGGCTCTAGATCAGTGTTTCTCAACCTTGGCCCCTTGAAGATGTCTGGACTTCAACTCCCAGAATTCCCCAGCCAGCGAATGCTGGCTGGGGAATTCTGGGAGTTGAAATCCAGACATCTTCAAGGGGCCAAGGTTGAGAAACACTGCTCTAGAGAGTCTCCTGCTTGGAGGTTGGACTGGAAGACCCCCCAAGACCCCTTCCAAGTCTGTTCTTCCGTGTTCTGTCCAGGATCCAGGAAAGGATGGTGAGGCCAAGATCAAGGCCAGCTACGCTCAGCTGAACGAGGAGATGCAGAACGCCTTCCGCAACTTGGAGGACTGAACCTGGAGGCTGGGAAGGGGCTGAGCCTGGGGAAGGTTCCCCTCAGAAATCTTCTTTTTCTGCGCTGGATCTTCCAGGTGGCGGCTGACCGGCTCCTTCAACATTGGGGAGTTGGCACATTGTTCGCCAAAGGCAAAGTGTTCTATTTTACTGATGCAGAATTCCACGATTAGCGACACTTGAATAAATTGTTTGACTTGTTTATTGTTCTTTATTTTTGTGTAATAACACGAGAATGCCAGGGGAGGCCCTTCCCTCCCTCCCTCCTTCCCTCCCTCCCTCCCTCCTTCTTTCTTTCCTTCCTTCCTTCCTTCCTTCCTTCCTTCCTCCCTCCCTCCCTCCCTCCCTCCCTCCCTCCCTCCCTCCCTCCCTTCCTTCCTAATGTCAGGGTTCCAAATAGCATCCTCAAAAAATTAACAATCCGAGGCTAGAAATTCATCAAAGTTTATTTATGAGAAGAACCATGTTGGCACATCCACGGAAACCTAAATCTGACAGCTTCCAGGTTTTCCCCACCCAGTTGAAAGTTCAGGACCCTGTCCCAGCACCCACATGTCCATCACGTGACCCAATCAGTCACTGTCCCACAGGAAGATTCTTCCCAGCAAGTCCTCTCCAAATGCCAAGGGAAAATTTGATTTGATTGATTTGATTTTATTATATTTATATGCTGCCCTTTTCCCCCGAAGGGGACTCAGGGCGGCTCACAATTCAAATCAGGGAAGGGGGGTACAGACAGAAAATGAAAAACGAAAAACGAAACATAACAATACAACAGAAAATGAAAAACGAAACATAAAAATACAATGACCTTGACTTCTGAGAAAGAATGTTATTATGACTACACAGATCTCATGCCCCATACAATCCCCCCTCCCAGTTTCCCACAGTAGAATATGTGGCAGGCTTGAGGCTCACAGTAAAGTATGGCTTCCAAGCCTGACATCTTCCTTCCTTCCTTAATTTCTCCCTCCTCCCTCCCTTCCTTCTTTCCTCTCCTTCCTTAATTCCTCCCTCCTTCCTCTCTTCTTTCCTTCCTCCCTTCCTTTCTTTCTTCTCCTTCCTTCTTCTCCTTAATTCCTCCCTCCCTTCCTTCCTCTCCTTCCTTAATTCCACCCTCCTTCCTCTCTTCTTTCCTTCCCCCCTCCCTTTCTTTCTTCTCCTTCCTTCTTTTCTTTCCTTAATTCCTCCCTCCCTCCCTTCCTTATGCCCCTTCCTTAATTCCTCCTCCCTTTCTCCCTCCTTTCCTTTCCTCCTTCCCTCCCTTCCTTCCTCTCCTTCCTTCATTCCTCCCTCCTTTCCTTTCCTCCCTTCTCAGTGCTTACTTGCATACCCCATGTGTTATTTAATTTCCATCCGGGAGGGACATGGCCCTGCGGATAACATGTAAAAACAGCCCCAGCTGATCTCCAGCTGCTGAGGAAGCCATTCCAGCAGGATTCCAAGTTGGGTTAAAATAACAATGATGAGTGTTTTTGCCATGAATCCTGTGCTGGTTTGTCCTGGGGGGTGGGGATGGGGAATAGAAAGAAAGAGATCTTCCTTCCTCAGATGAAAGATCCATCAACGTCAGGACTCATCCAAGGCTGCATTGGATTCTCCCTGGGCTGCTCTGGGAGCTGTTTTTATAGAGAGAGAAAAAGAGGGAGATATTTATTCATGAAATTTATATGTGTATGAACTTCATCACTAAATACCGGTAGTCCTCGACTTACAACAGTTCATTTAGGCACCCTTTAGAGTTACAACGGCACTGGAAAAAGTGACTTACGACCATTGCAGCATCCCCACGGTCCCAGGATCAGAATCCAGATGCTTGGCAACTGGCTCATATTCATGAGAGTTTGGATCAGGTGGTTCCCTTTGGCCGCCCTGTGAGGAGCAAAGTCAATGGGGAAGCCAGATCCACTTAACAACTGTCTTACTAGAGCTGAGCAGTGGTTAGAATGCACACGGCGGGCTTACTCACTGCCCACTGCCAGCAGTTCGATCCTGACCAGCTAAAGGTTGACTCAGCCTTCCGTCCTTCCCAGGTCCGTAAAATGAGGACTCAGATTGTTGGGGTAAGAGGCGGACTCTGTAAACCCCTTAGAGAAGGTTGTAAAGCACCGTAAAACGGTATATAAGTCTAAGCACTATTGCTAGTTTCCTTCCTTCCCTTTCCCTCCTCCCTCCCTCCCTCCCTCCCTGTGGTTAAAATACAGAATTGCAAGCAAACTCTTCCCCAGTTAGGAGTTCGATCCTGACCAGCTCAAGGTTGACTCAGCCTTCCGTCCTTCCGAGGTGGGTAAAATGAGGACCCAGATTATTGGCGGCAAGAGGCTGACTCTGTAAACCGCTTAGAGAGGGCTGTAAAGCACTGTGAAGCGGTATATAAGTCTAAGTGCTATTGCTATTTTTCTTCCTTAACTTCCTTCCCTTCCTTTCTTCCCCTCCTTCCTTCCCTTTCCCTTCTTCCTTCCTTCCCTTGCCCTTTTTCTTTCTTACCCTTTCCCTTCTTCCTTTCCTTCCCTTTCCCTTCTTCCTTCCTTCCTTCTTCCTTCCTTTCCTTCCTTCCTTTCTTCCTTCTTTCTTCCTTCCTTTCCTTTCTTTCTTTCCTTCCTTCCTTCCTTCGTTGCTTCCCTTTCCTTCTTAAAGAAAAGCAATTCTATTCTTTTCTTTAATCGAAATAGTCAATTTAGCCATTTTTGCCAACCCCATACAGCTTCTGTAGCCCTTTGGGCACCACTTTGGCTTAGAAGGTTGCAAAAGGGGATCATGTGAGCTTAGGACACAGTGACCGTCATAAGTATGAACCAGTTCCCAAACTTCGGCAAGAAAAAACCAAAAGTGCACATATATCGAAACTAGGGTGAAACTAGGCTTAATAGCAGTGATTGTGAAATGGATCTTGGAATCTTAGTGGACAATCAGCAAAATAGGAGCCAGCCGTGTGCAGCAGCAGCCAAAAAAGCCGATGCAATCCTAAGTTGCATTAACAGAGGGATACAATCAAGTAAAGTACTAATGCCACTCTGTAAAGCCTTAGTAAGGCCACACCTGGAGTCCTGCATCCAGTTTTGGTTCCCAGATTCTAAACAAGATGTTGAGACTCTAGAAAGAGTGCAGAGAAGAGCAACCAGGATGATGGGGGGACTGGAGGCTAAAACCTACGATAGGACGGTTGCAGGAACTGGGCCTGGCTAGTCTAGGGAAGAGAAGGGCCAGGGGAGGCAGGAGAGCATCTTCCAATATTTGAGGGACTGCCACAGAGAGGAGTTAGGGGGTCAAGCTATTCTCCAAAGCCCCAGAAGGTCCAGAGAAAGAAGAATGGATGGAAACTGACCAAGGAGAGATTCAACCTGGAAATAAGGAGGAATTTTCTGATAGGGAGAAGAACCAACCCATGGAACAGAATTTGCCTTCAGAAGTTGTTGGGAGCTTCATCCCTGGAGGCTTTCAGGAAGAGTCTGGACTGCCCTCTGTCAGAAATGGTGTTGGGTCTCCTGCTTGGGCAGAGGGGTGAACTAGATGACCTACAAGGCCCCTTCCAACTCTGTTCATCTATAAACACCTAAGATTTTCTCACGTGACTGCAAAAGGTCGCAACTACAGAAAACGTTCCTCGGTTACCGTTGTAACTTTGAATGGTCACTACAGGAAGTGTTGTAAGTCGAGGATGACATGCATTTCCAGGGCTGGATTTTAGGGCCGTGGGGGGTGGGTGGTGGGTGGGGTGGGGGAGAGGAACGGCAGCCCTCAGCTGAGAGATGGGACCTGCCATCCCAGAACAATGCGATCCGTCATCTCTCTGAGGGATCAGAGGATTTGCTGGCTCCATTGATCCTGGCCACCGTTCCATTTACTGGGCCTCCTGCATCAGCAAAAACGCCGGCAGGAGAGAGTCGATGCTTGGCAACCGGTGGGTACGAGATGCTTCTGCCCCATTGTCAGCCTTGTCACCTGGTAGGCAATGTGCTGCGCCCGGGGCTCTATAAAAGTTGCGTCGCCTCAGCATTTTCGGCCGATGCTGCGTGCTGCTTGCGGCGGCCGCGGTGGGTGACAGGCGCATGGAAGAGGCAGCCAGAGGCATCGGGGGGGAATCGAGCACTCGCCACGGGCTTCTTCCTCGGATCATGGTGGGTCCCTGGACCGACTGCTGAAGGTAAGTCAGAGACAGAGTTCCACAGTTGGAAGGGAACTTGGAGGTCATCTAATCCAACCCCGCTGCTCAAGCTGGAGAGCCTACACCATTTCTGACAGAGGGCAGTCCAGACTCTTCTTGAGAGCCTCCACAACTTCTGAAGGCAACTTCTGTTCCATGGGTTGGTTCTTCTCCCTGTCCTTATTTCCAGTTTGAATCTCTCCTTGGTCAGTTTCCATCCATTCTTCCTTCTCTGGACCTTCAGGGGCTTTGGAGAATAGCTTGACCCCCTTTCTCCTCTCTGGGGCAGCCCCTCAAATATTGGAAGATGCTCTCCTGTCTCCCCTGGCCCTTCTCTTCCCTAGACCAGCCAGGCCCAGTTCCTGCAAACATATGCTTTAACTTCCAGGCCTTTGATCATCTTAGATAGATTAAGATAAACAGGATTGGAAGGGACCTTGTAGGTCATCTAGTCCAACCCCACTTCCAAGCAGGAGACCTTACACCATTTTTGACAGAGGGCAGTCCAGTCTCCTCTTGAAAGCCTCCAGGGATGAAGCTCCCACAACTTCTGAAGGCAAATTCTGTTCCACGGGTTGGTTGTTCTCCCTGTCAGGAAATTTCTCCTTATTTCAAGGTTGAGTCTCTCCTTGGTCAGATTCCATCCATTCTTCCTTCTCTGGCCTTCGGGGGCTTTGGAGAATAGCTGGAGCCCCTAACTCCTCTCTGTGGCAGCCCCTCAAATATTGGAAGATGCTCTCCTGTCTCCCCTGGTCCTTCTCTGCTCTAGACTAGCCAGGCCCAGTTCCTGCAAACGTTCATCAGATGTTTGAGCCTCCAGTCCCCTCATCATCCTGGTTGCTCTTCTCTGCACTCTTTCTAGAGTCTCAATATCAGATTAACGAAGTTGGGAGGGACCTTGTAGGTCATCTGGTCCATCCCCCCACCGAAGCAGGAGACCCTCCACCATTTCTGACATATAGCAGTCCAGTCTCTTCTTGAAAGCCTCCTGGGATGAAGCTCCCACAACTTCCGAAGGCAACTTCTGTTCCATTGGTTGATTGTTCTCACTGTCAGGAAATTCCTTCTTATTTCCAGGTTGAATCTGTCCTTGGTCAGTTTCCATCCATTCTTCCCTCTCTGGCCTTCACGTGTTTTGGAGAATAGCTTGTCCCCCTCCTCCTCTCTGGGGCAGCCCCTCAAATATTGGAAGATTCTCTCCTGTCTCCCCTGGTCCTTCTCTTCCCTAGACTAGCCAGGCCCAGTTCCTGCAACCGTTCATCATCTGTTTGAGCCTCCAGTCCCCTCATCATCCTGGTTGCTCTTCTCTGCGCTCTTTCCAGAGTCTCAACATCTTTTTTATAACGTTGTGACCAAAACTGGGTGCAGGATTCTAGGTGTGGTCTAACTAAGGCTTACTAAGACAGGTAGATTTGTGTTGAAGCCATGAAGCCTTTGCTCACACCAAGGTGTCTTCATGTGGCTTGAAACCGAGTTTGGAGACCCTTGCTCTAAGCTAAAACTGAGCAAGCCACTTTCTGCCTTAGATCAAGTTTTCCCAAATGAAGTTTCCTTCATTATCCCAAACCGCTGATCAGAAAGTCCTCCCTTAAATGTCCAGGTTGTGACTGGGTTTGGATAATTAACCCAACTTTTGTCCAATTTTGGATCATTTATCCAGGTTTGGGAAGCACGGAGTGATACGTGAAGCTGTTTTTTTTTTAAGCACAAAACCCTGAAGTTTCTTAAGGGGGCAAGATGCTCAGAACAGGAACCTTATCCATAGAAGAGAACATTTGTTAAATTGTGGGGTGGAATTTGTGGGGTCCTTGGGGCTCTCTGAGCTCGGGGGTTCTCTTACTTTCAGGCCCCTGATTCTCAACCTTGGTGACTTGAAGATGTGTGGACTTTAAGCTCCCAGAATTCTTTGCTGGCTGGAGAATTCTGGGAGTTGAAGTCCGGACATCTTCAAGTTGCCAAGGTTGAGAAACACTGCATTATAATCTCCTTCTTTCCCTCCCTCCCTCCCTCCTTCCTTTTCCATTCCTCTTCATTCTTCTTTCTTCTTCCCTCTCTTCTTTCCTTATTCTGCCTTCCTTGCTCTCTTCCCATCTCCCCTTCTTTCTCTTTCCTCTTTCCCTTTCTCCTATCTTCAAGTTGCCAAAATTGAGCAACGCTATTTTAAACGATGGGGCTTTCCCACTTTTTAAAGCTGGTCCAGTAAATTCCTCTGCATCCATTAGGTTTTTCACGTTTTATTTGGGTGGCATTTATGGCCTTAGCAGCTGGGCGCATAAAACACTTGAATTAGACTATGAAACGAATCCCTTCTTTTCCTCTGTACCACCGGTTGAACTATCAACGACGGTGCTTGTACGTTATGTTAAAGCTCAGAAATGTCACCCAAGTAAACCAACCTTAACATCTTGTCTGAAAGCAACATTAAAGGTAGTCCTTGACTTACAACAATTTGTTTAATGGCCATTCAAAGTTATAGAAGGCAGTGAAAAAAGTGGCTTTTGATGGTTTTATACCAGTGTTTCTCAACCTTGGCGACTTTAAGTCCTGTGGACCTCAACTCCCAGAATCCCCCAGCCAGCTGGCTGGGGGATTCTGGGAGTTGAAGTCCACAGGACTTAAAGTCGCCAAGGTTGAGAAACACTGTTTTATACACTTACCGCCGGTACAACCGTCACATGATCACAATTCATATACTTGGCAACTGGCAGGTACTTACGACGGTTGAAGCATCCCGGAGTCACATCATTCCCTTTTACGACCTCCGGACCAGCCAAATCCATGTGGGGCAGCCAGATTCCCTTACCAACCGTGTTGCCAAATGTGCAACGGCCGTGACTCACTTAACAACGGTGGGAAAGAAAGGTTGCCAAACAAGGGAAAACACGCTTAACCAATGTTTCACTTAGCAACAGAAATTTGGGGCTGAGTTGTGGTCCTAAGTCGAGAACTACCTGGACTCTGTTTTTAGAATTGAGAGACAGTGTCGTAGCTTGATTTTTCTCTCTCTGGCAGGACGGAGCATCTGTGACTGGGATCCTGCGTTAATTTGGAAAATACAGTTCTCCCAAAGGTGAGGAAAAAATGTGATTATTGTTGTAAGCGTGATGAGCGTGGGACGGTGTGAGAATCACTAACATCCCTGTAGGGCCTGGTGCTTTTCATTAAAAATAAAAATTTGTTCTAGCAAAGGACAAGGGAGGGATTTCTCCCTATGCCCAGTAATCTTTTGGATTGTGGATTGGGTGATATGTAGATTAAAACTATAGTTAATCAGGGGGCTGGTTACGCAGGGTCTAAAGGAGTATTGGTCCACCTTTGTAACTTTACAATAGACTTCAACTCCCAGAATTCCTTAGCTGGCATTCTCCGCAACTCTGGAAGGTTGACGAGAACTCTGGGAGTTGAAGTCTACATTCTACATGGGGCAGCCTTTGAAGAGTATTCGGAGACTTCAGCTCGTCCAGAATGCGGCTGCGCGAGCGATTGTGGGTGCACCTCGGTACACCCACGTTACACCTATCCTCCTCGAGCTGCACCCACGTTACACCTATCCTCCTCGAGCTGCTACCGATCGGTCTCCGGATACGCTTCAAAGTGCTAGTCGTAACTTATAAAGCCCTTCATGGTATTGGACCTGGGTACTTGAGAGACCGCCTGCTGCCAATTACCTCCCACAGACCTGTTAGATCGCACAGGGTCGGCCTACTCCGGGTTCCGTCTACCAGCCAATGCCATCTGGCTACTACCCGGGGGAGGGCCTTCTCTGTTGCAGCTCCGGCCCTTTGGAACGAACTCCCCGCGGAGATTCGGACCCTCACCTCTCTCCAGGCCTTCCAGAAAGCCGTCAAAACCTGGCTGTGCCGGCAGGCCTGGGGTTGATGAGTTCCCCTCCCCTCTCGACTTGTATGGCTGTATGACTCTTGTGTATTTTAATTACATGTATTGTGCTTGTATCCCCTTTCCCCTTTTGAGTTGTTCGCCGCCCTGAGTCCCTCCCGGAGAAGGGCGGCATACAAATAAACTAAATCTTAAATCTTAAAGTCTATGTATCTTACTGAGGTTAGGAAACCTTGAGCTAGCTGCTCAGATCAAACGGGGATTCTGGGAGTTGAAGTCCACCCATTTTAAAGATGCTGGAGTTGAGAAACACTGACTTAGCTGGCCAAGATCTAAGGAGGGAATTCTGGGAATTGGTCCACACACATTTTAAAGTTGCAGAGGTTGAGAAACACTGGCCAAGATCTAAGGAGGGAATTCGGGGAAGAGCCGAGGTGGCGCAGTGGTTAGGGTGCAGTACTGCAGGCCACTTCAGCTGACTGTTATCTGCAGTTCGGCGGTTCAAATCTCATCAGCTCAAGGTTGACTCAGCCTTCCATCCTTCCGAGGTGGGTGAAATGAGGACCCGGATTGTTGTTGGGGGCAATATGCTGACTCTGTAAACTGCTTAGAGAGGGCTGAAAGCCCTATGAAGCGGTATATAAGTCTAACTGCTATTGCTATTGCTATTGCTATAATATTTTCCTGTTTGCAGAATTCTCCCTTTCTTCTTCCCACCAGGGTCCAGGATGTTCGGTTGGATGGGAGGGGCCCTGCTGTGCGCCGTTTCTGGGCTGGTCCTCCTCATTGTTGCCACAGCCACGGACTTTTGGATGCAATACCGATACTCCGGCAGCCTCAGCAACCAAGGGCTCTGGCGCTTCTGTGTGGGGAACAAATGTCACCCGCACACCATCACTCTGGGTGAGAGGACACGACTGTTGGGGCGCTGGAAAGGGGCTGCTTTTGATGTCCAAGCATGGCCACCGTAAGACCTGTGGACTTCAACTCCCAGAATTCCCCAGCCAGCATGTCTTCAAGCATGGCTGACTAGGGGATTCTGGGAGTTGAAGTCCACAGGTCTGAAGAGAAGAGAATCTGGAAGGGACCTTGGAGGTCTTTTAGTCAGAATAGAATAGAGTAGAATAGAACAGAATAAACAACAGCATAGAATATAGAATAGAATATAGAATAGAATATAGAATAGAATATAGAATAGAATATAGAATAGAATATAGAATAGAATATAGAATAGAATATAGAATAGAATATAGAATAGAATAGAGTAGAGTAGAGTAGAATAGAATTAATAGAGAATAGAACACAGAATAGAATAGAGTAGAATTAATAAACTAGAGTATAATAAAATAGAATCAATAGAGAGTAGAATAGAATTAATAGAGAATAGAGTATAATAGAATGGAATTAATAGAGAACACAGAATAGAATAGAATAGAATAGAATAGAATAGAATAGAATAGAATAGAGTAGAGTAGAATTAATAAACTAGAGTATAATAAAATAGAATTAATAGAGAGTAGAATAAAATAGAATTAATAGAGAATAGAATAGAACACAGAATAGAATATAGAATATAGAATATAGAATATAGAATATAGAATATAGAATATAGAATATAGAATATAGAATATAGAATATAGAATATAGAATATAGAGTAGAGTAGAATAGAATAGAATTAATAGAGAATAGAATAGAACATAGAATAGAATAGAATAGAATAGAGTAGAATTAATAGACTAGAGTATAATAAAATAGAATTAATAGAGAATAGAGTATAATAGAATGGAATTAATAGAGAACATAGAATAGAATAGAATAGAATAGAGTAGAATAGAATTAATAGAGAATAGAATAGAACACAGAATAGAATAGAATAGAATTAATAAACTAGAGTATAATAAAATAGAATTAATAGAGAATAGAGTATAATAGAATGGAATTAATAGAGAACATAGAATAGAATAGAATCTGGAAGGGACCTTGGAGGTCTTCTAGTCCAGCCCCCTCCCCAACCAGGATAACCTATAACATTTCAGTTGCCAAGGTTGGACGCCCCTGGTGCAGGGCATCCTCTGAGCATCTGTACAGGTAGTCCTCGACTTATGACCATTCATTTAGTGACTTTTCAAAGTTACAACGGTGCTGAAAAAAGGGACTGACAACCAAATCCTCGCACCTACAACTATGGCCCAGTTCCACGGCCATGTGGTCACCATCTGGCCACTTCTCAATTCATTAGTTTAATTTGTATCCCACCTTCATTTTGCAATGACTCAAGGCAGTGGCCATATCCAGCACACCTTCCCCCTCCGATTTCCCCAACCACAACAGCCCTGTGAGGTGGTTTTTCAGCAGAGAGTGGGGGCCCCAAAGTGGCTTTCATGCCTAAGGCAGGACTAGAACTCACTGTCTCCCACTTCCTAGCCTTGGGTCTTCTCTACATGGCCGCATTGTCCTAGGACATTGTTTCCCAAACTTGGCAACTTTAAGACTTGTGGACTTCAACTCCCAGAATTCTCCAGCCAGCGGACCTCCGCTGGCTGGAGAATTCTGGGAGTTGAAGTCCACAAGTCTTAAAGTTGCCAAGTTTGGGAACCACTGTCCTAGGATAACGTGGTTTCCCATTTGCAATCTTTCATTGACTGGCTTCCCACATTGAATTTGCCTAACAATTGCATGATTCCCTTAACAACTTCAGGGATTCATTTAACAACCACGACAAGAAAGATGGTCACGATCAGAACTCTGGGTTGCAAGCACCTCTGGGAAGGCGCGTCCTAGCCTTTGAACGGTCGTTCAAAGCGACGGGCCGTTAAGCGAGGACTAATTGTGCTGACTTTTCTTCACCTGAAGCCAGGGAACCAATGGCTCTTGCTCCCCACACAGCTTTCTGGGATGCCACCCGGGCCTTCATGCTCATCTCCATCCTCTCCTCCTTTGCTGGGATCATCCTGGAACTGATGACCTACTCTGGCACCAACCGGTTCTCCCGCAGCCGCGCTGCAGGGGTCACCCTCTTGATTGCAGGTAGGAGGGGCTGGCTGCGGGGGGGGGGGTTCTGGGAGTTGAAGTCCACCTATCTTCAAGCTGCAAAAACCACCACTGTATCCAGATAAGCTGTGTATTTTCAACTTTCAAGTACCTAGAAATGAACAAGGGGATTGCATTAACAGAGGGATTCAATCAAGATCACATGATGTCCTAATCCAGTTTTGGTCACCACGCTATAAAAAGGATGTTTAGACTCTAGAAAAAGTGCAGAGAAGAGCAACCAGGATGATGATGGGACTGGAGGCCAAAACCTACAATGAACGGTTGCAGGAACTGGGCATGGCTAGTCTAAGGAAGAGAAGGACCATGGGAGACAGGAGAGCATCTTCCAATATTTGAGGGGTTGCCATGGAGAGGAAGGGATCAGGTTATTTTCCAAGGCACATGAAGGCCATGAATAATGGATGGAAACTGATCAAGGAGAGATTCAACCTAGAAATAAGGAGGAATTTCCTGATAGTGAGATCAAACCAATAGAAGAGAAGATGCCTTCAGAAATTGTGGGAGCTTCATCACTGGAAGCTTTCAAAAAGAGACTGGACTGCTATCTGTCAAAAATCACCATTTTTGGGGTCTGCTTGGGCAGGGGGTTGGACCAGATGATCTACAAGGTCCCTTCCAACTCTTGTTAATCCGTATCTAACTGTATCTGATTACCAGAAGCCAGTACGGGTTGGTCAAAAACAGATCATGCCAAACAAATCTTATTTCGTTCTTCTACAAAGTGACTAATTAGTGGATCAGTGAAATGCTGTGGACTTAGTATACTTGGACTTCAATAAGGCATGGCTAGTCTAAGGAAGAGAAGTTGACAACAATCCACTTCTTGGTAAGCTAGAAAAATGTGGGAGAGACAGCATCACCACCAGATGGATTTATAACTGGCTGACAAATCGCACTCAACATGTAGTCCTTAATGGAGGAACGTCTACATGGAGGGAAGTAAGCAATGGGGTACCACAAGGTTCTATCCAAGGCCCAGGACTCTTCACAAAGAATTTAGATGAGAGGATACAAGGGGAGCCCATCAAATTTACAGATGATACCAAGAGGGTAGGAATAGCCATCATTTTAGAAGATAGGCTCAAGATCCAGAACGATCTTGACACTTGAACATGAGCAGGAGAAGGAGCAACAGATGGAAACTACAGATGGACCTAAGGAGAAAATTCCTGACAGTGAGGAGGACAATGAACCCGTGGGACAGAAATCGCCTCCAGAAGTTGCTCCATCCCTGGATGTTTTTAAGAAGAAGCTGGACAGCCATGTTTCCAGAATGGTGTAAGGGCCCCTGCTTGACCAAGGGGTTGGTATAGAAGACCTCCAAGGTGCCTTCAAACCCTCCTATTCTATGTTCTGTGTTCTAAGCCTAGTTTGATATTTTCCCTAAATTCATATCATTCAATAGAATAGAATAATAGAGTTGGAAGGGACCTTGGAGGTCTTCTAGTCCAACCCACTGCCTAGGCAGGAAACCCTATACCGTTCCAGACAAATGGCTATCCAACATCTTCTTAAAGACTTCCAGTGTTGGGGCATTCACAACTTCTGGAGGCAACTTCTGTTCCACTGATTAATTCTTCTATTGTTTAGGAAATTTCTCCTCAGTTCTAAGTTGCTTCTCTCCTTGATTAGTTCAAGGAGAAGAACCCATTGCTTCTTGTTCTGCCCTCAGGTGCTTTTGAGTATAGTTTGACTCCCTCTTCTTTGTGGCAACCCCTGAGATATTGGAACACTGCTATCATGTCTCCTATAGTCCTTCTTTCTCTTAAACTAGACATACCCAGTTCCTGCAACCGTTCTTCATATGTTTTAGCCTCCAGTCCCCTAATCCTCTTTGTTGCTCTGCTCTGCACTCTTTCTAGAGTCTCCACATCTTTTCTATATCGTGGCGACCAAAACTGAATGCCGTATTCCAAGTGTGGCCTTCCCAAGGCCTGATAAAGTGGTTGTCAGATCCCTGAAAGTGATACTGCCATTCAATTGGGAGGAGGGGAGCCTCAGAGTTAAATCATTAGCTACATCTGAAACAACTGAGTTTTAACAACTTTACAACTGGTTTCCTGTCACCGGGAGACTGAAGGTCCCAACATCTCTGGAGGGATGTTTATGATAGCCATGTGGGATATTGTCAGCACCTCTCCATTAAATAATTAGGAAAGAAAGACCACGAGACTCCATGTGTGGAAATCAAGTGTACTTTTACTAATTAAAAATGATTAAAGGCATAGCGAAGCAAAATCTGAATATTTAGGCGCGAAAGCGATTGATATATAGAATAGCCCATTCCCCTCCCCTTGGCATCACAGTTACAGTCCAATCATAATTCTCCCAAGTGTCAGGTGTGAGATAACTTCAAAAGGCATCACGAAGATGGAATGTCGGTGCCGTTAGTCCTGGCAGGAAACACCCATGCATGCGTAGTCCGATCAGCTGGTGAACTCCAGAACCTTCCTCCAGCACAATGAGTAACCCCTCCCAAATACCATGCCCTCCCTCCCTGTTTCATGGCAGCCGAAGCAACAGCAAAGCAGAGGCTGACAGATATCTTACTTTAATGTCTAACTAGAGATATCCATGGGAATGTGTGTTTTATTGACTCCCAGGGCAGAAGAGTTAAGGAAGCATCTTCACACTTGTGTATTGGCCAGAATCTGCATTCGGACAAAGGGGAGGGGGTCATTATCAGTTTGATCCCACTTGCATGGCCTAAGGGGCTTCAGATGCTGCTTTGCCTCTAATGGATTCCATCCTGCCTGATTAAAGGTTCCTTTAGAAATAATCCGTTTCTAGAGTCTTTACTTTCTCAAGTTAGGAGAGGAGTCATTACAGTGGTATTAAGACTTCATCGTGATCTTGATTCTCTCCCTCTGTTGAAGCAGCCTAGAATTGTGTTGGCTTTTTTGGCAGCTGCTGCACACAGCTGGCTCCTATTTAAATGGTTCTCCACTCGGACTCCAAGATCCCTCTCACAGTTACTACTATTGAGGAAGGTACCACCGATACCAGTGTTTCTCAACCTTGTTGACTTTAAGTCCTGTGGACTTCAACTCCCAGAATCCCCCAGCCAGCGCAGCTGCGCTGGCTGGGGAATTCTGGGAGTTGAAGTCCACAGGACTTAAAGTCAACAAGGTTGAGAAACACTGACCTATACTGTCCCTGTGCATTTCGTTTTCCTTGCCTAAATGTAGAACTTGACTCTTTTCACCATTGGTTCCCAGGACTCTTCGCCTTGCTGGGCCTCTCCGTCTACACTGGCGTGACTGTGAATTTCTATGGCAAGCGCTACGCTGACTGGCGTTTCTCCTGGTCGTACATTCTGGGCTGGATCGCGGTTCTCCTGACCTTCTCAGCAGGTATGGACCCTCTGTGAGTGTGACAGCGAGGTTCCCCTGGCCTTCCAGATCCCGAGACCCCAGTGGGGCTGAATGTGTCCGATTGCTGGATTCCTGAGTCTCCCGAGTCTATTGTACGGGTAGTCCTCTACTTACAACCACAATCGGGCCCAAAATGTCTGTTGCTAAGCAAGACAGTTGTTAAGTGAGTTTCGCCCCATTTTATGACCTTTCTGGCCATTGTTGTTAAATGAATCCCTGCAGTTGTTAAGTTCGTAACAACAGTTAAGCGGCTGTGGCTTCCCCATTGACTTTGCCCATCAGAAGGTCACAGAAAGCGGACCCCGGGACACTGCGACCGTCATAAGTATGAGTCAGTTGACAAGTGTCCGAATGTTGACCATGTGACGATAAGGATGCTGCCAGAGTCCTAAGGGTTAAAACAGCCACGAGTCGCCTTTTGTGGGGCCGTTGCAACTTCAAACAATCCCTAAAAGAATGGTTGTAAATTGTGGGCTGCCTTTGTTGTGCGTTGCCTACAGATCCTGTCCTTGGGAACGACACCCACCGCTCACCCTCCACTGGAATGGCATGAATACGAGCTGGAGTAGAGTAGAGTAGAGTAGAATAATATATACAATAAGAACGGAACGGAACGGAATGGAATGGAATGGAATAGAATAGACTGGAAGGGATCTTTGTGGCCTTCTAGTCCAGCTTCCTATTGAATAATTAATGAATAGAACAGAACAGAACAGAACAGAACAGAGTAGAGTAGAGTAGAATAGAATCTCCTTCCCTCCTTCCTTCCCCCTTCCTTCCCTCCTTTCTTCTCTCCTTCTCTCCTTCCCTCCTTCCTTCCCTCCTTCTCTCCTTCTCTCCTTCCCTCCTTCCTTCCCTCCTTCCTTCCCTCCTTTCTTCTCTCCTTCCTTCCCTCCTTCCTTCCCTCCCTCCTTCCCCCTTCCCTCCCTCCTTTCTTCTCTCCTCCTCTCCTTCCCTCCTTCCTTCCCTCCTTCCTTCTCTCCTTCTCTCCTTCCTTTTAGAGAGCCAAAGATTTGTTGATCTTCAAAACATCCTTTTGTTCAAGCCCCTGTCTCTGTCTCCCTTCTCTGTGGAGTATCCTTATAGCCTTGAGTAGGGGGTGGCAGCCCCCCCCCCCTTGGCCACCTTGTTTTTTGGCAGGATGCTTTAAGGATTTATGAGCCAGGAAAACTCCCTAGTTTGGTTCCTTTATCTATGGGGCCTGATATTCCCCTGTAACAATTCCTTCTACTAGCTTTCAAGAATGTGCCTAGCTTTGAAGCCAAGAATAGAAGCGAGACGCAGCGGAGAGGTAACATTTGCAGTCCAGCGTTAAGGTTACAATTTGCTAGGCCAGAAAACAACTAACTTCTGACAGTCTGCAATGATATAAGCAGAAGCCTATAACAAAGCTTAATTCTTAATAAATGATTTCTAGCAGGATATCATATCAGGAGCAAACAGCAAACATGGGTTCAATCAGTAACAATTATATCGTAGCGTAAGCAATTTATAATAAAAGCAAGTAGCCAATATTGATTCATATTGATTCGTATACTCCTTCAGTTGTTTACCAATAATGCCAATAATTGGAATTCGCTGGCTGGGGAATTCTGGGAGTTGAAGTCCTGGACATCTTCAAGTTGCCAAGGTTGAGAAACACTGTTGTAGATGTTTGGATTCTGGGAGTTGAAGTCCATCCCTCTTACAACATGGTGGCTGTGGAATTCTGGGAGTTGAAGTCCAGCCCTCTTAAAACATGGTGGCTGGGGAATTCTGGGAGTTGAAGTCCGGACATCTTCAAGTTGCCAAGGTTGAGAAACACTGGGTTAAACTATTTCCTCCATCTTGGAAAGATGTTTGGATTCTGGGAGTTGAAGTCCATCCCTCTTAAAACATGCTGACTGGGGAATTCTGGGAGTTGAAGTCCATCCCTCTTAAAATATGCTCTTAAAGCATCTTGGAAAGATGTTTGGATTCTGGGAGTTGAAGTCCATCCCTCTTAAAACATGCTCTTAAAGCATTCTGGCTAGGGAATTCTGTGAGTTGAAGTCCATCCCTCTTAAAACATGCTGGCTGGGGAATTCTGGGAGTTGAAGTCCATCCCTCTTAAAACATGCTCTTAAAGCATTCTGGCTAGGGAATTCTGGGAGTTGAAGTCCGGACATCTTCAAGTTGCCAAGGTTGAGAAACACTGGGTTAAACTATTTCCTTCATCTTGGAAAGATTAGGAGAAATTCGGGCTAAGTGCGAATGCCCCAAACAGGGAAGCCTGGACAGGGGTGAGGGTGGGATATAACTGACCCTAACCCCCTCCCCTTTCTCTCTCCAGCTCTCTTCCACTTCTGTGCTGTCCGCAGAAATTTGTCTCCCGGTGGATCCGGCGGGACGAGCGGTTGACTCCATTTTGTGGCCCCCCTCTTGGCTGAAGCCCATCGCAGCCGGACGCCAACGACCCCTTCCCTTGTGCAGCCACGTGGCCCCCACATCCGTCTCCCCCCTCCTCCGCCAGGCGCCCCCAGTGGGCTGGCCAATGCCGAGAGGCCACTGGGGCTAGTCCTCGACTTACAACCAGCCCACGATTTCTGTAGCTGAGTGAAACATCTGTTGTGAGTTCTGCCTCATCTTGCGACCTTTCTCGGCATTGTCGTTAAGTGAGTTACTGCAGTTGTTAAATGAATCATTCCGTTTGTAAAGTGAATCTGGGCTTCCGCATCCACTTCACTCGTCAGAAGGTCACAAAGGGGGACTCCCGGGACCCTGTGTCCGTCGTAAAAGCGAGCTAGTTGCCAGGCGTCTGAATTGTGATCATGTGACCATGGGAATGCTGCAATGGTCATAAGTATGAGAGGGTCACTTTTCTCAACTTCAAACGGTCTCCAAACAAACTGTTGTAAGTCGGGGATTACCAGTGCAAAGACTACGGAAAGGCAACACAACTTAATGCACAAAACCACGTTCCCCAGTCCACGAAGTCCGGTGCCTGGGTCCAGGCAGCAATTCAGGCAACATCTGGATTCTCCCACCTTCTGGGTCTGCTCAGCAAATTGAACCACACACGAAGAAGCCGGGCGGGCAGTGCTCACACAACGACACCCCCCCAAGACCCACGAAATGTTAATTCCGTTTAGAATATTGTACCCGCCGGATGAAGTGTGTTGTGAGGATCCAGCCACGGGGCTGCGCGAATTGCCTCCTTCCTCCTAAAACTCTCCATCTGTTCTTCTTTCGGTCACTCTGCGTGTCCAGAGTTCCTCTTCCTTCTCCCTCACCTCGGAGAAGGGGCTTTGTGTGTGTGTAAATGACGGGAAGATAATAAATGGGTTCGATCCAGTGTATCACACCTGTGTGTCGGAAGGGTTTTTCCTTTTGCTTACAAAGGGGAGAGGGGGAGATGCGTAAGAGGACACGAGGGTTGCAGGAGTTGGGTGTGTCTAGTCCGGTGAAAAGAAAAACCAGGTGCCTTCCAATATTTGAGGGGCTGCCATAAAGGAGGGGCCCACTTCTTCTCCAAAGCAGCTGACAAGAGATAATGGATGGAAACTAATCAGGGAGAGAAGCAACCGGGAATTAAGGAGAAACTTCCTGACAGTGAGGACAATAAACCAGGGGAACAGCTGGCCACCAGAAGTCCTCCAATGCCCCTTCCAGCCCTACGATTCTATGATTGTGTGAGCTTGGGTGGGGGGTGGACTAGAAGACCTCCAAGGTCCCTTCCAGCCTTATGATTCCATGGCATTAGGCAGGGGATGGGCTAGAAGACCTCCAAGGTCCCTCCTTACGATTCTATGATTGTGTGAGCTTGGGTGTGGGGTGGACTAGAAGACCTCCAAGGTCCCTCCCTACGATTCTATGATTGTGAGAGCTTGGGTGGGGGATGGACTAGAAGACCTCCAAGGTCCCTTCCAGTCCTATAATTCTATGAGCTTGGGCATGGGGGTATGGAGTAAGAAGGCCAATGAGCCAGCCGTGTGTGGCAGCACCCAAAAAACCTAACACAATCCTGGGTTGTATAAACAGAGGCATAGAATGAAGATCACGTGAAGGATTAATACCACTCTATGAAGCTTTAGTAAGGCCACACCTGGAATCCTGCACCCAGTTTTGGTCACCACCATTCTACAGAAAAAAAGTTGAGACTTTGGAAAAAGTTCAGAGAAGAGCAATTAAGAGCCTGGGCAGAGGGGTGGACTAGAAGACCTCCAAGGTCCCTTCCAGCCCTATGATTCTATGAGCCTGGGCAGAGGGGTGGACTAGAAGACCTCCAAGGTCCCTTCCAGCCCTATGATTCTATGAGCCTGGGCAGAGGGGTGGACTAGAAGACATCCAAGGTCCCTTCCAGCCCTATGATTCTATGAGCCTGGGCAGAGGGGTGGACTAGAAGACCTCCAAGGCCCCTTCCAGCCCTATGATTCTATGAACCTGGGCAGAGGGGTGGACTAGAAGACCTCCAAGGCCCCTTCCAGCCCTATGATTCTATGAGCCTGGGCAGAGGGGTGGACTAGAAGACCTCCAAGGTCCCTTCCAGCCCTATGATTCTAGGTCCCTTCCAGCCCTATGATTCTATGAGCCTGGGCAGAGGGGTGGACTAGAAGACCTCCAAGGTCCCTTCCAGCCCTATGTTTCTATGATCTTGGGCAGCGGGGTTGGACTAGAAGACCTCCAAGGTCCCTTCTAGCCCTATGTTTCTATGATCAGGGGGGGTTGGACTAGAAGACCTCCAAGGTCCCTTCCAGCCCTATGTTTCTATGAGCCTGGGCAGAGGGGTGGACTAGAAGACCTCCAAGGTCCCTTCCAGCCCTATGATTCTATGAGCCTGGGCAGAGGGTTGGACTAGAAGACCTCCAGGGTCCCTTCCAGCCCTATGATTCTATGAGCCTGGGCAGAGGGGTGGACTAGAAGACCTCCAGGGTCCCTTCCAGCCCTATGATTCTATGAGCCTGGGCAGAGGGGTGGACTAGAAGACCTCCAGGGTCCCTTCCAGCCCTATGATTCTATGAGCCTGGGCAGAGGGGTGGACTAGAAGACCTCCAGGGTCCCTTCCAGCCCTATGATTCTATGAGCCTGGGCAGAGGGGTGGACTAGAAGACCTCCAGGGTCCCTTTCAGCCCTATGATTCTATGAGCCTGGGCAGAGGGGTGGACTAGAAGACCTGCAGGGTCCCTTCCAGCCCTATGATTCTATGAGCCTGGGCAGAGGGTTGGACTAGAAGACCTCCAGGGTCCCTTCCAGCCCTATGATTCTATGAGCCTGGGCAGAGGGGTGGACTAGAAGACCTCCAGGGTCCCCTCCAGCCCTATGATTCTATGAGCCTGGGCAGAGGGGTGGACTAGAAGACCTCCAGGGTCCCCTCCAGCCCTATGATTCTATGAGCCTGGGCAGAGGGGTGGACTAGAAGACCTCCAGGGTCCCTTCCAGCCCTATGATTCTATGAGCCTGGGCAGAGGGGTGGACTAGAAGACCTCCAAGGTCCCCTCCAGCCATTCGATGATATGATTCTAACTCACTGGTTTAAGAATTTCTTCTGGTATAAGAAAGATGCAGAAGACTATGGATTTTATAGTGAACCACAAGAGTTGGATAAGATACTACAGGGAACAGATGAAAAACTGATAATTTTTTTTTTTACAATTACTTATTGAAGAAGAAACAGAAAACAAAACTAGCATAACGTGGGCCAAAAAAATGGGGTACAATATAGCAGTGGTCTCCAACCTTGGCAACTTTAAGACTTGTGGACTTTAACTCTCAGAGTTCCTCAGCCAGCAAAGCAGATCTAATGACTCCGAGGCCTTTATTTCAGAAAACTCTCCTTTAGGTATCATTTCCAGGCAGAGTGGAGATCTCTTTGTGGTCTCCTGTCCCTTCCACAGTCAATTGGGCCCATTTTAATTAGAGGCCAGTTGGCAGCTGCCACTCACGGGCCACGTTTGGCATGGGATGACCATTCCCAGGGTTCCCCAACCGGCCTTGGGGCAAAACAGGCCACTGCAGCCTCTGAGCATGTACAGAGTTTATTTGCGCCCTCTGCTCCCACCCCGCCTTCTCCGGCCCCTGTTTGGACAGGAACTACTGGGAAGCAACTGTGGGAAGAAATATCCACCCGGTTCGGTTCCAAGCTGATTAGAAAGAAGGTTTAATGATGAAGCAGAACCACCAAGCACATGGTCCTGGGCAGCTGACAACGTGGGAGTTGAGAGGGGGTTGATGCCTACTCTTGGGCGTTGCAATTGAGCTTCCTGTTCCTGTGCAGGAACATATATTGTATTGGTTGTTGTCAGACTCCCACGGGGCCCTGTAAGGGTCATAACTGGCTCTAGAGCAGTGTTTCTCAACCTTGGCAACTTGAAGATGTCCGGACTTCAACTCCCAGAATTCCCCAGCCAGCATTCGCTGGCTGGGGAATTCTGGGAGTTGAAGTCCGGACATCTTCAAGTTGCCAAGGTTGAGAAACACTGCATTATAATCTCCTTCTTTCCCTCCCTCCCTCCCTCCTTCCTTTTTCCATTCCTCTTCATTCTTCTTTCTTCTTCCCTCTCTTCTTTCCTTATTTTGCCTGCTCTCTTCCCATCTCCCCTTCTTTCTCTTTCCTCTTTCCCTTTCTCCTATCCTGTCCCTTCTTGCAGGCTCAAATCCAAAAGGAGGAAACATTCCTCCTTTTCTTTTCTTTTTCCGTTTGCAAAATTCGCTGGCTGGGGAATTCTGGGAGTAGAAGTCTGGACATCTTCAAGTTGCCAAGGTTGAGAAACACTGTTCTAAAGGTTGCCTGAACTCCCAGGTTCAGTTGAAGTTTGTGGGGTGTGGGGTGTGTGTGTGCAACTGAGACGATGCAATGAAGGAGCCTGTTTTTCTGTAAGCGGTTTGAGCAATTCCTAGTATGGTTTAATGGCTTTTTCCACCCTTGGGTGACGGCTATTTGCTTATGAATAGAGCCATCTATCTCCTAAGTGCTGACATCGGCGGGAGGGCTATTAAGAAAAGGTGGGGCTGCTTTCTCCCTCCAAGGCCATCTCTCTCCATTTCTCAATTTAGGGAAATGTAATATTCTGCCTTTTTAAGATTTCCTAAAAAAATAATCATTATTCTAGGAAAGGAGTGGGTGGTAACTCTCTGCTGAAGTGCATCGTAGCCAGACTCTGCCTGGAGCTGGGGGACCTTGGGGTCTCCTCGGCTGACAGCCAGTGGGTCTTGTGCCATGGGGGGATGTGGGGTCTCCTCCGCTGCAGGGTCGGGGGTCCCTGTGGCCAGAGGGCCACGGCCTCCTCAACCGCAGGGGATCCGGTCTAGGGGATCCAGTCCAGAGGACCCACCGAAGCAGAGCAACTGCATGAGCCTCTCCAGCTCCTTCTCCAGGGGTCCCAGAGCTCCCCCCGCGGCTGGTCTCCCCCCTGCTCAGCCCGAAAGGGAGGAGGGGTCCTTTTCCCCCTGCAGGAAAGGGTGGGTTCCTGCCAGTTCTAACCTCTTCTCTAGAAGAGCTTCCACAAATCTACCGTGCCGTTTAGAACCGGTTCCATCTCCCCTCCCGCCCGTCCGCACATCATCAAGATGAAGAACGAGAGTGGGAATTCTGGGAGTTGAAGTCCACAAGTCTTAAAGCTATCAAGTTTGAACACCCCTGGGTTTTTTTTTTCTAAAGGGTTAGGGGTGCGAGGGTCTTGTAACTTGGCAGCTTTAAAACTTGCACACTTCGATGCCAGAGTTCCTGAGCCAACAGGACTGGAGGAGGAATTCTGGGAGTTGAAGTCCACAAGTCTTAAAGCTGTCAAGTTTGAACACCCCTGGATTTTTTTTTTCTAAAGGGTTAGGGGTGCGAGGGTCTTGTAACTTGGCAGCTTTAAAACTTGCACACTTCCTGAGCCAACAGGACTGGAGGAGGAATTCTGGGAGTTGAAGTCCACAAGTCTTAAAGCTGTCAAGCTTGAACACCCCTTTTTTTCTAAAGGGCTTGAGTCGCAAGGGTCTTGTAACTTGACAGCTTTAAGACTTGTGTGCTTCAATGCCAGAGTTCCTGAGCCAACATTTTGGTTGCTACGCAAGAACGTTGTTAAGGGAGTTTCACCACATTTTACAAGTTGGCCACACCCACCTAGTCACATGGCTGGCAAGCCACTCCCACAGAGCAATCCACACCTACAGAAGAGGTTCTAAAAAAAAATGAAATCCACCACTGCCCTGCAGGAAGAGGGTGTGTGTGTGTGATCCCCTCCTGGGATCTGCTTCTTTCCAGCTGGTTCTCGACCCCTTCTTGGAATCTTTGGATTTCCAGTGGATTCCCAAGTCCCTCCTTGGCTCCCTTGTTTCCTTCGCTCTGCTGTGGATTCCCAATCGCCTCTCGGGATTCTCTCTGGCTCAGCTGAATCCCTTCTCGGGATCCCTTTGTCCCACTCGATTCCTTTGGGGTTCTAGCAGATTCCTTTGTCTCCTTTGGGGGAGCCAGGCTTAGGGATACAGGCAACTTCCCAGAATTCCCCAGCCAGCCTGCTTTGAGATGGGTGGGACTTCCACTCCCAGAATTCCCCAGCCGGCATGTTTTAAGAGGGATGGACTTCAACTCCCAGAATTCCCCAGCCAGAATAACCAGGAGATGCTGAGCCTTAGAATAACTTATAATGGAAAGGCAGCTTCATGATTTATCATGATAACCAGGAGATGGTGGGTATTTATAGAACTTTACACAGAAAGTTATCTTCATTATTTTGGACCAATCACCAGGAGATGGTGAGTATTTGGGGAATCTTTTACAGGAAGAGCTCCTAAATTAATTTGGGAAAAAAAGCAGGAGATGGTGAGTATTTGTAGAACCTTATAATGCAGTGTTTCTCAACCTTGGCCACTTGAAGATGTCTGGACTTCAACTCCCAGAATTCCCCAGCCAGCAAGGTTGAGAAACACTGTTATAATAGAAAGGCAGATTCATGATTTTGGACCAATAACCAGGAGATGGTGAATATTTAGAGATTCTTTTACAGGAAAGCTGCCTAAATTAATTTGAAAAAACAAACAAACAGGAGATGGTATTTAGGGAATCTTTTCCAAATTAATTTGGGGGAAAAAAAGCAGGAAATGATGAATATTTGGGTAATCTTTTACAGGAAAAGTTCCTAAATTAATTTGGGGGGAAAAAAGCAGGAGATGTTGAGTATTTGTAGAACCTTATAATGGAAAGGCAGCTTCATGGTTTTGGTGAGTATTTTTACCACTTTAAACAGGACAGGAACCTTGGACAAATAATCAGCAGATGGTGAGTATTTCCAGAGTCTTTTACAGGAAAGTAAGTTTCATTATTTTGGACAACCAGCCAGGAGATGGTGAGTATTTGTAGAACCATATAATGGAAAGGCAGCTTCATGATTTTGGAGCTATAACCAGGAGATGGGGATCATTTGTACTACTTTAAACAGGACAGGAACTTTCATATTTTTGGAAAAGTCCAGGAGTTGGTAAGTATTTGCAGAGCAACTTCCATTCTTGCAATGTGCTTGGTGAGTTTCTGTCCTGCGGTTCTCACAAGGGTGGGCTGAGTGACTTTGGACCAATAACCAAGAAATGGTGTCTTCTCTTCCTGCAATAGGCATGGTGAGTTCTAGTCCTGGAATAATCACAAGAGGCGGTTGGGTCACCTTGGGCCAATCCCCAGGCGATGGTGAGTTCTAGTCCTCTAAATAGGCAGATAGACTTATATACCGCTTCATAGGGCTTTCAGCCCTCTCTAAGCGGTTTACAGAGTCAGCATATTGCCCCCAACAACAATCCGGGTTCTCATTTCACCCACCTCGGAAGGATGGAAAGCTGAGTCAACCCTGAGCCGGTGAGATTTGAACAGCCGAACTGCAGAACTGCAGTCAGCTGAAGTAGCCTGCAGTGCTGCACTCTAACCACTGCACCATCTCGGCATTCCTTCCTTCCTTCCTTCCCTGCCTCCCTCCCTCCCTGCCTCCTTCCTTCCTTCCCTCCCTCCCTCCCTCCCTGCCTCCCTCCTTCCTTGTTTCTTCCTCACTTCCTTTCTCCCCTTTCTTCCTCCTCTTGGAGAAGGCCATTTCAGTGACCCTTGTATTTATTTCACTAACAATCTTTCATAAATGTCTTAATTAATGACCAGTTGTAGTTTCTTCATTGATATATTACTGGCCAATCACAGTTTCTTCATTAATTAATTAATAACCAGTCATAGAGTCTTCATGAATTGATGACAACTCTTTATTAATCACATTTCCTGATTTTTCTGTCTGTCAGGACACTGCCACAAAAATGTGTTTCCACCACATTAGAAGCTTTCAAACAAGCTCACCCCTCTCGGCTTACCACCATTTTTTAAAATTTATTAATTGCATTTTAAAGGCACTCATCTCATTCAAACAGTGATTCCTGGTGGATTATCCTGGAATAAAAAGATTTTTTTATAAATACAATAGAAAGGCATCTAAAGGAAGGGGCTGAAAGAGAAAGCCATTTATTTGAGCCTGTTGCGGTTATGTTTTTCCCTGACTTGGCTAAGTAGGTTGTGAGAACCCAACAGTTGGGGGCCATTGAGAGTGGATTCTTTCTCCTCTCACAGAATCATAGTCCTAGTTACTTTAGGCCATTTCCACTCAAGCTGGGCCACTTGATGGACTTCAACTCCCAGAATTCCCCAGCCAGCCACCTTTAAGATGGGAGAACTTCAACTCCCAGAATTCCCCAGCCAGCATGCTTTAAGATGGGAGGGCTTCAACCCAAAATAAAGAAATAAATATATTTTCCTTTTATGCGATGTAGGCTTCCCCTCCAAAATGCCCTTGGAGGGCCAGGTGCTGTGGGTGCAGCGGGGGGGGGGGGGGGGTTCCTTGGGCTGGGGGTCACCTTGGTGCATCGTGTGAATCCATCTCAGGTGGTGGTCAGTTCCTCCTGCTCCCCCTGGGGGCTTCCACAGCCAATTGGGCCCATTTCAATTAGAGGCCAGCTGGCAGCTGCCACTCACGGGACACGCTTGGCATGGGATGACCTTTCCCAGGATCCTCAACCGGCCTTGGGGCAAAACAGGCCACTGCAGCCCCTGAGCATATACAGAGTTTATTTGCGCCCCCTGTTCCCACCCCGCCTTCTCCGGCCCCTGTTTGGTCGTAGCCAGACTTTGTCCGGAGCTGGGGAGCCTTTTTGGTCTCCTCGGCTGGGACGTCCAGCGGCTCTTGTGCCACGGGAGGCCTCGGGGTCTCCTCCGCTGCAGGGTCGGGGGTCCCTGTGGCCAGAGGGCCTCCTCAACCGCAGGGGATCCGGTCTAGGGGATCCAGTCCAGAGGACCCACCGAAGCAGAGCAACTGCAGGAGCCTCTCCAGCTCCTTCTCCAGGGAGCCCAGAGCTCCCCCCGCGGCTGGTCTCCCCCCTGCTCAGCCCCAAAGGGAGGAGGAGGAGGGGTCCTTTCCCCCCCCTGCAGGAAAGGGTGGGGGGTGATCCCCTCCTGGGATCCGCTTCTTCCCCCCCCTTGGGATCCCTGGCTTTCCAGTGGATTCCCCCGTCCCTCCTGGGCTCCCTCGCCTCCCAATGGCATCCCGGGATCCCTTCGGCTGCTTGGCTCCTGGCCCGGCGGTTCTCCTCCTGGGGGTGGCAGGGCCTTTTCCCAGGGGTCGCCCGAGACCCCCGGGGGGAGCCTGGCAGGAGAAGCCGGGGAAGGGAGGACGCGGGCCTTCCCTTCGGAGCCTCCCCTTCAGCTCCCCGGGCGAAGCTCCGCCGCCCCCGCCAGGAGCCTCCCGCGCCCAAAGGAGCCGCCCGAAGGGAAGGGGCGGCGGGAGGGGAGGGGCCACAGCGGCTCCTCCCACCGAAGCCCCGCCCTCCTTCCGCCTCTCCGAGTGGCTGGCGGGGGGCGGGGCGGAAGGAGGGGCCGGAGTGGGGACAGACGCGCAAGCGCAGAGGACGCTGGGAAAGCAGCTCCCTCCCAGCTACGGCACTCGGTGGGCGGAGCTACGGAGGCCGAGAGGGACCGTTGCTGAGGCGGAGAACCAGGCGCGGAGAATGAAATAAAAGAAAGGAACGTGGCGGCGAAGGGAAGGCTGGAGCCCAATTTGGCGCTTGGGGGTCACCGCCGGAGGAGGAACCGTGTCGAACGGCATCAGGAAGGCTGAGAACCGAACTGTTCTAGCGGGTCCCTTTCTCTCCTTCGGAGGAACGACAAGGAGGCGGTGCCTGGGGAGGAGGAGGCGGGGCTTCGCAGGAAGGAGGGGCTGGGAAATGGAGCGCCTTCACTTTCGGAACCAGAGAGCTGACGGAAGGAGCGGTCCGCTTCGGAGGCGGAGAAACCGGAAGTAAGTAGAGGGGCAGCCTGGGAGGGTCTCCTTCGGGTCCTCGTGAGGGGAGGCCTCGGCCTGGGCCTCTCCTGCGGTGAGGGGGACGCCGCCGTGACCCGCCTCTCTTTCTCCCCTGCAGGAGGACGGAGGAGCCCGGCGGGGGAGGGAAGGAAGGAAGCGCCGCCCGAGAGGAGGAGGAGGAGGAGGAGGAGGAGAGCGGGCCCCGCGGAGCAGCCCCGGGAGACGGCGGGGAAAGGCCGGGGGGTTCCGGAGCTGCAGGAGGGATTAGCCCAGCGGGAGCCCGGGAAAGGCGGCTGCCTGGAGGGCGATGCGGGGAGGAGGAAAAGCGGGGAGACGCCGAGACGGGCCTGGAGGGCGGAGGGTCCTTCGGAAGACCCCGGAATCCCCAAAGGATCCAGGAGGAAGAAGAGAGATATCAGTGCCCGGAATGTGAAAAATTCTTCAAGAGAAATCAGTATCTTCGAAAGCATCAAAAGGTCCATTCAGGAGAAAAACCTCATAAATGTTTGGAGTGTGGAAAGAGCTTCAGTCAGAGGAGCCACCTTTATGCACATCAAAGGATCCACACAGGAGAAAAACCTCATAAATGTCTGGAGTGTGGAAAGAGCTTCAGTCAGAGGAGCGACCTTTATGCACATCAAAGGATCCACAAAGGAGAAAAACCTCATAAATGTCTGGAGTGTGGAAAGAGCTTCAGTCAGAGGAGCGACCTTTATGCACATCAAAGGATCCACACAGGAGAAAAACCTCATAAATGTCTGGAGTGTGGAAAGAGCTTCAGTCAGAGGAGCGACCTTTATGCACATCAAAGGATCCACACAGGAGAAAAACCTCATAAATGTCTGGAGTGTGGAAAGAGCTTCAGTCAGAGGAGCGACCTTTATGCACATCAAAGGATCCACAAAGGAGAAAAACCTCATAAATGTCTGGAGTGTGGAAAGAGCTTCAGTCAGAGGAGCGACCTTTATGCACATCAAAGGATCCACACAGGAGAAAAACCTCATAAATGTCTGGAGTGTGGAAAGAGCTTCAGTCAGAGGGGCAACCTTTATAGACATCAGAGGATCCACACAGGAGAAGAACCTCATAAATGTCTGGAGTGTGGAAAGAGCTTCAGGCGGAGGAGCCACCTTAATACACACCAAAAGTTCCACACAGGAGAAAAACCTCATAAATGTCTGGAGTGTGGAAAGAGCTTCAGTCAGAGGGGCAACCTTTATAGACATCAAAGGATCTACACAGGAGAAAAACCTCATAAATGCCTGGAGTGTGGAAAGAGCTTCAGCCTGAGGGACAAACTTTATAGACATCAGAGGATCCACACAGGAGAAGAACCTCATAAATGTCTGGAGTGTGGAAAGAGCTTCAGTCAGAGGAGCCACCTTAATACACACCAAAAGATCCACACAGGAGAAAAACCTCATGAATGCCTGGAGTGTGGAAAGAGCTTCAGGCGGAGGAGCCACCTTAATACACACCAAAAGTTCCACACAGGAGAAAAACCTCATAAATGTCTGGAGTGTGGAAAGAGCTTCAGTCAGAGGGGCAACCTTTATAGACATCAAAGGATCCACACAGGAGAAAAACCTCATAAATGTTTGGAGTGTGGAAAGAGCTTCAGTCAGAGGAGCGACCTTTATGCACATCAAAGGATCCACACAGGAGAAAAACCTCATAAATGTCTGGAGTGTGGAAAGAGCTTCAGTCAGAGGAGCGACCTTTATGCACATCAAAGGATCCACACAGGAGAAAAACCTCATAAATGTCTGGAGTGTGGAAAGAGCTTCAGTCAGAGGAGCGACCTTTATGCACATCAAAGGATCCACAAAGGAGAAAAACCTCATAAATGTCTGGAGTGTGGAAAGAGCTTCAGTCAGAGGAGCGACCTTTATGCACATCAAAGGATCCACACAGGAGAAAAACCTCATAAATGTCTGGAGTGTGGAAAGAGCTTCAGTCAGAGGGGCAACCTTTATAGACATCAGAGGATCCACACAGGAGAAGAACCTCATAAATGTCTGGAGTGTGGAAAGAGCTTCAGGCGGAGGAGCCACCTTAATACACACCAAAAGTTCCACACAGGAGAAAAACCTCATAAATGTCTGGAGTGTGAAAAGAGCTTCAGTCAGAGGGGCAACCTTTATAGACATCAAAGGATCTACACAGGAGAAAAACCTCATAAATGCCTGGAGTGTGGAAAGAGCTTCAGCCTGTGGGACAAACTTTATAGACATCAGAGGATCCACACAGGAGAAGTACCTCATAAATGTCTGGAGTGTGGAAAGAGCTTCAGTCAGAGGAGCCACCTTAATACACACCAAAAGATCCACACAGGAGAAAAACCTCATGAATGCCTGGAGTGTGGAAAGAGCTTCAGGCGGAGGAGCCACCTTAATACACACCAAAAGTTCCACACAGGAGAAAAACCTCATAAATGTCTGGAGTGTGGAAAGAGCTTCAGTCAGAGGGGCAACCTTTATAGACATCAAAGGATCCACACAGGAGAAAAACCTCATAAATGCCTGGAGTGTGGAAAGAGCTTCAGCCTGAGGGACAAACTTTATAGACATCAGAGGATCCACACAGGAGAAGAACCTCATAAATGTCTGGAGTGTGGAAAGAGCTTCAGTCAGAGGAGCGACCTTTATAGACATCAAAGGATCCACACAGGAGAAAAACCTCATAAATGTCTGGAGTGTGGAAAGAGCTTCAGTCAGAGGAGCAATCTTTATGCACATCAAAGGATCCACACAGGAGAAAAACCTCATAAATGTCTGGAGTGTGGAAAGAGCTTCACTGAGAGGAGCAGCCTTTATAGACATCAAAGGATCCATTCAGGAGAAAAACCTCCGGCCGGTCCCCGCATTCAGGCAGGGGGAGGCCGAGGGTCCCTCCTGGGACTGCAGCCGTTCCCTCCCTCCGGGGTCCTCCCCTAGGCAAGGTGGGTTGGGAGGTCTGGGGTGCAGCCAGGCGAGCAAAAGCTGAAGGGGCCACAGAGTTTTCTGCTCTTTTAATGTTCTCCTCGTTTTGCACTGAAGACCTGAGCTAATCTGATGCTGGAGCCCAGTGAGGCTTAGACCATGGAGGAAGTTCCCTTCTGAGCTGACACAATAAGAACAAGCCAGCTGCAAGGGACCTTAGAGGTCTTCTAGCCCAACCCTCTGCTCAAGCAGCAGATCTCATCCCGAAGGTGCTTTTTCAGGAGGCAACTGGATTTTCTTTCCCTTCACTTCTCACCCAAGAAATGTCCTCCATTAATAGGACAGAGCAGAAGGGAATTCTTTATTGGCCAAGTGTGATTGGACACACAAGGAATTTGTCTTTGGTGCATCACCTCTCACACTGTACCTGAAGTAAAATAAAAGGCATCCATCAACATACAACACTTGGTGATAGTCGCAAGTTACTAATAAGCAATCAAATAATACTAAGAAACAAACAGAACCATCTAAATTGTCAAGATACAAGCAACATAGTCATAAGTGGGGAGAGACAGTTACTGAGAAGAGTAAGAAGAAGATAGTAATGCAGTCTTAGGAGGAGGTGTGGGAATTCGTTGTTGAGCAGAGTGATGGCAGGTGGGGGAAACCTGTTCTTGTGTGTAGTTGTCTTGGTGTGCAGTGCCCTATACACCCCAGAGACATTAAGCACGGTAGTCAGCCAGCCCCTCCCCACTTTAGCTGCCTTACCAGCCCCTCCCTCTCCACATCCACCTGCTCCTCCTTTCCAAAAACTGCAGCAGTGGGGGGAAATCCCCTCCAATACTGCCCCCTTCCTGGTTGCAGTTTTCAACCTTTTTGAGCCCTTGGAAACCGTGTCTGTGTGTGTGTGTGTGATTTTCCTCCTACACCCTCTCCCTCTTTGGAGGGGACTCCTGTTGCGGCTGCTGCCTGTGCCACTGTGCCCTGCGACATAGCCCTCCACCCCTGGGTTGGCTCTTCGTTGAGCCATTGGGAGCTTTGGATTTTCATACAGTGTTTTGCCCATCTTCTTCCCCGTTTGTCCTCTTTTGTAAGCCACCCCGAGTCATTGGCAGTTGGGCTCCCCTTTGCTTCTCTCAAACTCTCCCCAATTCAGGCAATCAAGTTCTTTTCGGCTCCACACCAAACTTACTGCCTGAGTTTGGAGAGTAAGATATGAAAATCATGCGTGGCTTCATGATGCTGAATCCCCAAGGACATGACCCTCTTTTGCCCATCTTCCAAATGTTGAGGGCTCCAGCAGCTGAAGACCCAGAAAGAATCCAACTTGGAGAATATCAACATTGCATGATTTCCTGTTTCTTTTTTCCCCCAACAATGAGATATTGATTTCTATGAGGAAATTCACTAGCAGGAGATTCTCCTCCTTAGCTCCTCTTTAACTGGAGACGGTCTCCTTTTGGGCATGAATTCCAAATTGAGATATCCAGGAAGAAAATGTATCCATGTAGTTGCTGTTTAAAAACATACTTGTCTTCTCCCCAATTGGGGTCTGAGCCTGGTGTCAAAGCCAATGATGGACCCAGACAAGAGGGGCAGGTTTTCTGATTGCTTTTTATTGCAGGACTCCAAGGAAAAAGGTTCCTGGTCAAAAGGCCAAGAACAAAGGATTAAGAAAGCTTTATACATTTTCACTAAAGGAGAAGGCGGGACAAGGTGAAATAATAAGAAATATCCTCTAAAAAACACTACTTCTACCATTCGTTCTATTGGTCTCTAGCTGTGCCATTCCTAAGCCTTGGCTAGCGAAGGCCCCAGGAGTTCTCTAACAGAGAACTCTTCATTTGCTGCCGGCCATCTCTATTCCTAACTTTTAGCTGAGCTCTGCAAGTTGTCTAATTCTTGTTACTGTTATCAACTTTCTAGCTACCCATAATTGCTGCAAGCTTTACACATGCATATTTCCTGTTGATAAGCATTCTTTGTTCTTGTGAGACAGAGAGACCCCCACACCCCAATTACAGTCTTCCTGCTTTACTTTCAAGTGTGTGCTATGACCTTGCTTTAGCCCCCAGCCCATCATCCCCCCCCCTTTGAATCTGAAAATGATCTCATTTTCCAAGGTTCACCCAACAGCAATATCCCTGTACTGGGAGACCTCCTGGTTTACTTACAGGTGGGGAGGCAAAGCAGAAGGCATTGTAATGCACAACAGGTGATTAAGAGAACAATGACTTTGCCTGCCAGGGTCATTATTAGGTCCTTAACCAGTGAAATCAGGCAACCCTCCTGTCAGTCAATGCCACTTCTCTTTCCATTCCTCCATGGGGGAGGGGGGGTTGCAGCTCTCTTTGTGATGTGTGTAGTTCAGCTGTGGAATTCCAGGATTTCTCCAGAATCTGCACACAGCATTGTTGTCCAAGTAGTGCACACCCATCTCCTTAGGATGCCAATATCATATCTAGAGCCATTCTATTCTGAACTGTCATTGTCCAAATGGCTTCTTGTTCTTTTGCTGCAGCAATAAAAAAACTCCCCATTCTCCTTGGCTAGGATTTCCCCCACCGCTTGTATGTGATACAAAGCATTATTGAGGGACCAGAGCCCACGGAGCAAAGAAAGGGGTTCAGGTACTTTCTGAATTGTTCAAGATTCCTGTGGTTTCCAATCTTCCTTTCAGGTAAAGTGGGCATAACATAGGTACCCACCTATATGGGAAGAGCACAGATACATAACAAAATCATGTGGTCTCATCCCAAAGGTTGTTAAGTTTATTTGTCTTAATATCTTAGCCTTCATGCACACAGACGCACCAATCAGCTAGTGGTAATAATTGGGTAACTCCTAGCGTGGGTAGCTACAAACACCTTTTGGGGAAATGTTCTAATTGGGAAAACACCTACGGGAGATGGCAGTTCTCCTCTCACACAACTATGGTTCCGGAGGCTTTTGGTTCCAGAACAATAACTTCAGTCCCAGTTCTGCTACTGAGAAAGTCACAGGCTGCGCAGTCCAGGGATCCGGATGGGCAGATCGTGGGTATTTCTTCACTCGGGAAGTGATCAATCCAAGATGCCAGGCCTTCCACTTTTAGGGCTGTATGGGTGGTCTGAAGCCCTTGAAAGGGTCCCTTCCACTGCTGATCCAAGGAGGTTGTTGGTCCCCGCGTCTTTACAAGCGTCCAGTCTGCAGGCTGAAACGGATGCCCTGGGTGATCTAGTCCTGCAGATAACGGGAAAGGAAATTCATCACCCCAGCGAGGTGTCTTACGCTTTTGGTACAAGGCCAGTGTTAGGTAAGCTCCCCGTCGGGAGAGCAAGTACGTTCAGAGAAGTGTTGTGAGAGTTGTGTTGGAGAACACACAAACCAGCATACAGAAACGCTGCAGTTTAAATAGGCTTCTACTTTCGTGGAAATATTGGTATCAGAGTCCATCAAACAGTCCAAGTCACCCACGGATAAGTCAGTCGGTCATCAACGTCTTTCAGTTAAGAGATAATCCAAATAACATAGTCCAGTATCATATAATCAGTTCGGAACTCAAAGTTTGCTAACAGCTGCAGAACTTACAATAGCTCACTCAGATCAGATCAGCCCAGCATCTAAGGAACAGAGAGCGAGCTAAGAGTCGGCTCCCTCTTATGGCCGATTGAGGAAAAACAGCAAGCAATCACATTTTACAGTATGCTTTAAAGAAACAGGTACAACATTGTTGCATGATTTATATATTGCCAACCCAACCATTAGATTATATTCCAAAGAGTCAGTTTGCCCACCAGTGGGATGGGCCTCTCCTCTGCCTTTAGGGAGGGATGTGGTCATCCCAAAAGGGCCTCAAAGAGGCTCAAGCCTATTTGCTTTGGAGGTGCAATGAGAGTGGCAAAGGTTGAGGTGAGCTTCCTGGCGGAGCTTAGCTATCTGTTGTTTTTGTAAATCATTACATTTTTTCCCATAGGAGGACTTGCCAGGTGGTAGGCTGAGGAAAGCTTCCGAGTGATGTTTAACTGTTCGGACAAACCTAGCTGTGAAATATGGGTCCCAATCCAATGATGTACTATTTGGCAGCCCAAACCTAGGAATAATGTCTTCCAGTAGGACGTTTACTACTTCATGACCTTTATTAGCCCTGCTAGCAAAAGCCTCAGGCCATCCTGTGAAGGGAGATTCTAGTCCCAAAAGAGACTTAAAACCTCCCTTTCTAGGGAATTCAGTCAAGTCTGTTTCTCAAATTGTCCCTGGGTAGTTGCCGTTAAGTTGGACTCATAGGGGTGGGTGCCTGGCTCCTTTTGGATTATTTCTGGCACAAATCAGACAAGCTGCTACAGCTCGGAGATAGCGGAATAGAGATCCTTGCCTACCACACAGCATGTCCTAAAGTTTACCAGGGCTTTTGACCCCCAATGTGTGCCAGCATGTATTTGTTTCAAAGGAATCGTTAGAGGTGCATCTGGTAGAATAACTTTGCTCTCTACCCGCCACCCATCGTTCCCCTCCTTGCCTCCGATAAACTTGGCCCATGCCCTGTGCTCGGGTGTATAAGAGGCCGGGGAAGGGGGGATGGAAGGAGACATGGGAATTCGGGTAGCTGTTCCATCTGAGCATCATAGGGCAGCTTCCTTAGCAGCCCTATCTGCAGCCCGGTTCCCCTTTCGCGTAAAGGGTGTCTTCCTTAGAAGGAAGACACCCCTTGACATGTATGACTGCTACCTCTTTTGGCTGACAGACTGCTTCCAACAATTCTAAAATTTGTGGACCATACTTAATAGTTGACCCCTTTGCATTTAACAATCCTCTTTCCTTCCATAAAGCTCCATGGGTGTGCAAGGTTCCAAAGGCACATTTGCTATCTGTGTAAATATTTACTGTTAGTCCTACAGCCAGCTGTAAGGCTCTAGTTAAAGCTACCAGCTCAGCCAGCTGAGCAGAAGTCTTTACTGGTAGTGATTCGGCTTCTATAACTTCCCACAGTGGAACCACTGTGTATCCCGCCTTTCTCAGACCTTCCATCATAAAGCTACTACCATCTGTAAAGCATTCACAGTTAGCATTTGGGAGAGGCTGAGCACTAAGATTGGGTCTACTGGCATATACAGACTCCACCAGCTGTACGCAATCCTGATGCAATTCAGTATCCACCTGGGGCAAGAGTGTAGCTGGATTGAGGGTATCGCACACCTCTAATTGTATGTCTGGGGAGTCAAGCAGGATAGTCCGATAATTGGCTTGGCGGCCCCCAGTCATCCAAAAGGCCCCCTTCGCTTCCATAATCTCCTGAACCCCATGTGGGACTTTGACTATTAGATGTTCAAGGCGATAACTCTCAACTCCCAGGCGCTTCGGTTTTCCTTTCTCCAGTGGTGAGATAAAGAGATGAAGGTGGTTGAAGGGGGTTTGGCATCCCATGGTCCATTTTAATGGTTGGATAGGTTTTGGCTTATCCACCCCCTTAGTCTTTAGTAAGTTGGTGATCAGGAGGGCCATCTCAGCACCGGAGGGGATGCAAACCTGTGATGTAAAAACCCAATTATGAAATCCTCAAACACAGAGACAAGCCCGGTTCACAATTCAAAAAGGTTTATTTATAGAAAAATAAAAAGCGTTTGCAAAGGTGACCTCCAAGTGTCCTCTCAAGTGGATGGAGTACAAGGAGAGCAAAGAATAGCATTCAAACAATGCATTTTATACACTCTACTCCTAAGAAACTCTCCCCCTCCTGCTCATCCATTTATGTGGTTTCTTTCGTCATCCCATACTCCAAAGGGTCAACTTGACAATTTCTTGAGAGGCATCGATCTCTTATTTGGTTTTTCTGGTGCCTTTTGTCTGAGCAGATGGCTTCCTATCTATCTTGTACGTAGGGGCCTGTAAATGGAATAACAAAGGTTATCTTGTCCTGTTTACTGAACACATTTTGTGGTTAGGAAAAGCACAGTAACTTCTTATTGGGAGATATTTCCAATCTACTAAATACTGAGTGGCCCGATGGCATTTCCTAGAATCTGTTGTGTCTTCTACGACATCCCACACTTTCATGTCCTTTGTGGAGGGTGATTAACTGCTCTGGACTTCCTGGATGGGGGCTGCCCCTGTATGAGCAACTGGGGTTTGGGGTGGGGAAGGGCTGCAGAGGGAATGTCCCCACGTTCCATCTTCCCCTTGCTACCAGGTTGGTGTTTTCTGTTCTGTTGTGTACAGGGGTGCAGTGGTGGGATTCAGCCAGTTCGCATCTGTTCGGGATAACCGGTTGTTAACCTTCTAAGCAGTTTGGAGACCCGGTTGTTGGGAAAAATCTCCTTTTGTTTTTTCCCACTTTACAGGGCTAATCTGTAAGGAAGGCAGGAAGGAAACATTCTGCTGTTGTTTCTAGCCTGATCTTTACTGTCCTGCTTACAGAAACTGCTCACCCTTATTCCGTTGTAACAGCTAAGGGGAAGTGCCCATCGACATGAGTGACCTGGAATTGGCCAAGCCCACCCAGTCACATGACCAGCAAGCCCCACCTACCCAGAGGGTCATTAGGGCAGAGAACCAGTTATTAAATTATTCGGATCCCACCACTGCAGGAGTAGGATCCTACCGGTTCGGACTGGTTTGGGCGAACTGGTAGCTCTAGCAAGGGGGCCTGCCCACCCCTGCACTTCCTCTACCTTTATCTTCTCAGCTGAGTCGCCACGTGGCAGAGTGGATTGCCGTCCCTCAGCTATTTTCCTTACCAAGCATTCATCCGGAAGGAAAGTATTCTCTAAATTGCACACCTGCGCGCTCAGCAAACCGGTTGCTAAACCAGTAGTGTCCCTGGCCTGGTTGTATGGTTTTGTGCTGTTTGTTTGTCTCTTCTGGATTTGGTGGGTAGGAATGGCGAAGGTTGATGGTTCTCTTCATCGGGCCCTTCTGGCGTTACATGAATGGCCTGTGGTCAAGAGGGTAGCCCCCATATGGAGCAGGAGGGGTGAGGGAAGGACATATTATTGATTAATTTCCCCTCGTTTACATCTTCATATAGCCCATTAGAATCCCAGGAAGAGAAGAGAAGAGAGGGAAGGGGAGGGAAAGAAGAAAGAGTAAAGGAGGGGGAGATGGGGAGGGATAGGAAGGAGGAGAGAGGATATGAAGGAGAAGAGGTAGAGAGGAGTAGGGGAGAGGAAAGGGAAGAAGGAAAGGGAAAGAAGAAAGAGGAGAGGAGAGGGAGATGGGGAGGGATAGGAAGAGGAGGAGAGAGGATTTGAAGGTGAAGAGGTAGAGAGGAGTAGGAGAGAGGAAAGGGAAGGAAGAGGAGAGGAGGAAAGAAGAAAGTAGAGAAGGGAGGAAGGAAAGGAAAGAAAATTAGGGTGGCAGCAAAACGAAATAGGTGTATGGGATGATAAGCAAAGCAAAGCCATGCCTCCATCCTGGTACTCCTTGACCTCTCTGTGGCTTTCGATACCATCGACCATGGTATCCTTCTGCGACGACTGCGGGAAGTGGGGATGGGAGGCACTGTATTGCGGTGGTTCTCCTGTTACCTCTCGGACAGGTCGCAGTCGGTGTTAGTTGGAGGGCAGAGATCGACCCCTAGGCCCCTAACATATGGGGTGCCACAGGGTTCAGTCCTGTCCCCCTTACTTTTTAATATCTACATGAAACCGCTGGGCGAGATCATTTGACGGCACGGGATAAAATACCACCAGTATGCGGACGATACACAATTGTATCTGTCCGCCCCATGCCAACTCAATGAAGCGATGGACGTGATGTGCCAGTGCCTCGAGGCTGTTAGAGACTGGATGGGGGTTAACAAGCTTGTACTCAATCCAGATAAGACCGAGTGGCTGGTGTGCTTCCCTCCCAATAATTGGCCAAGTGTTCCATCTCTCAGGCTGGGGGGTCAAGTACTACGCCCCTCAGATAGGGTCCGCAACTTGGGAGTCCTCCTGGACCCACAGCTGACTTTTGAACACCATTTGTCAGCTGTGACCAGTGGGGCATTTGCCCAGGTTCGCCTGGTGCACCAGTTGTGTCCCTACCTGAACCGGGAGGCTCTCACAACAGTCACTCGTGCCCTTGTGACCTCTAGGCTGGAGTACTGCAATGTGCTCTACATGGGGCTGCCCTTGAAGAGTATTCGGCGACTTCAGCTGGTCCAGAATGCAGCCGCGCGAGCAATCGTGGGTGCACCTCGTTTCACCCATGTAACACCTATCCTTAGCGAGCTGCACTGGCTGCCTGTTGATCTCCGGGTGCGCTTCAAGGTGCTTGTTGTCACCTACAAAGCTCTTCATGGTATTGGATCTGGGTACTTGAGAGACCGCCTACTGCCAATTACCTCCACTAGGCCAATAAGATCCCATAGATTAGGCCTCCTCCGAATTCCATCAGCCGGTCAATGTCGACTGGCAACTACCAGGAGGAGAGCCTTCTCGGTGGCAGCTCCGACCCTGTGGAACGATCTCCCCGTGGAAATTCGTACCCTCACCACCCTTCGGGATTGGGCGGCATATTAATATATTTAATAAATAAATAAATAAATAAAATAATTATTCAAGTACATAAACATAAATATCGTAATGGAGCTTGCCATCAAGGTCATAACTAGGGACGGTCATAAAGAGAGCCAGTCACCTGACCAACCAGAACGTTACTGGGATATTTTAAAGGGCTTTGCTGATGGGTCCCCAGCCAAGGGGGCAGTTTTAGACAGAGCCACGTGGGGCCACGTTTCCCACCTTAGAAAGTGTATTTCTGATTTATGAAGCCCCAATGAAGAAGCGGTTCGCCTTTGCTTCTTCCAGGCAGAGTGGAGATCTCTTTGTGGTCTCCTGTCCCTTCCACAGCCAATTGGGCCCATTTCAATTAGAGGCCAGATGGCAGCTGCCACTCATGGGACACGCTTGACCTGGGATGTCCATTCCCAGGGTTCCCCAACTGGCCTTTCTGGAAAACAGGCCACTGCAGCCTCTGAGCATGTACAGAGTTTATTTGCACCCCCTGTTCCCACCCTGCCTTCTCCGGCCCCTGTTTGGTCGTAGCCAGACTTTGTCCGGAGCTGGGGGGCCTTGGGGGGGTCTCCTCCGCTGCAGGGTTGGGGGTCCCTGTGGCCAGAGGGCCACGGCCTCCTCAACGACAGGGGATCCGGTCTAGGGGATCCAGTCCAGAGGAGCCACCGAAGCAGAGCAACTGCATGAGCCTCTCCAGCTCCTTCTCCAGGGGGCCCAGAGCTCCCCCCGCGGCTGGTCTCCACCCTGCTCAGCCCTAAAGGGAGGAGGGGTCCTTTTCCCCCCCTGCAGGAAAGGGTGGGGGTGATCTTTGGATTTCGAGTGGATCCCCCCGTCCCTCCTTGGCGCCCTTGTTTCCCGGGATCCCCTCGTGCTGAGCTCCATCCCTTCTCAGGATCCCTTCGTCCCCAGCGATCCCTTCGGCTGTTTGGCTGCTAGCAGCTTCCTTTCTCTCCTTTGGGGAAGCTTGAGGGTGGAAGGAAAAGGCCAGGCTTTTTGTAAATGAAAAAACAATAGTTTTATAAAGAGTTTTATAAAAAAAGACTTAATAACCAATAGTGCTTCTTTTAATTCTTTCTTAATTTCCTTCCTTTCCTTCTTTCCTTCTTTCCTTCTTTCCTTCTTTCCTTCCTTCCTTCCTTCCTTCCTTCCCTTCTTTCCTATTTTGTCAATGTGTTCTTATTTCAATGCAAAATTCTGTGGTGGGTTTTTGAAGAGACCCCACTGACAATCTCTGCCAAATAGTTTCCGTAGCCGCTCAGGTTGAAGCTGGAGGACTGCCCTTCCCTTTCTTTGGGGCTGAGGGATGGGGAAGGCCAGGCTTTGGGGGGGGGGTGTCCCAGAATCCCCCAGACGGCCTGCTTTACAAGGGGTGGACTTCAAATCCCAGAATCCCCTAGTCGGCCTAAGCCCCTCCCGGATTCCCTGGGTGTCTTTCTTTCTATAGGCCTGTGTGCCTGTCTGTGTGTCCCAGGGGTGGAATGGGATCCTCTGCCTGAACTGGCGGGGGGGGGGAAATGCTTCAGAAAGGGGGGAAAAGGAGTTCCAAGCAGCAGTTGGGGGACAATCGGCTGTGCCTGATGGTCTGCGGGGTTCCTGCTTGTTACAGGGGAGATTTTGAGTGAAGTCCAGCTGCTTTTGCATTGTGCGGCCACGCCCACACCAGTCACATGACCTCCAAGCCACGCCCCCTCCAAGCCACGCCCACAGAACCAGTAAGGGAAAGTTTTGAATTTCACCATTGATACCTCTGTGTGTGTGTGTGTGTGTGTGTGTGTGTTTGTGTGTGCGTTTGTGTGTGTTTCTCCAGCCTGTGATCTCATATCATACTTTTCACCCAGAATAAAGAAATAAAAACTCTTTTCCCTTTTATGCAATGCAGGGAATCCCCCTAAAATGCTCAGCTAAACTCCCGGGGGGGGGGGGGCAAGTGCTGTGGGTGCAGCCAGAGGAGGGGGGGGGGGTTCCCTGGCTTGGTGCATGGTGTGAATCCATCTCAGGGGGTGCTCAGTTCCTCCTCCTCCCCCTGGGGGCTTCTGGGAGACCCTGGGTGTCAACCCCCCCTTCTCTGCCTGCCAGGGGTCCCTCCAGCCCCTCCCCCTGAGGCCCACCTGTCTGCCCCCCTTCCTTCTGCTCCCCCCACTGGCCCCAGTCCTAGGCGACGAAGAGGAGGCTCCAAGCACAGAAGCCGCCCAGGGGAGGGGTCACTGGGGGCACCCAGGAGGCCTCCCCCTTCAGGGACTCCAGCAGGGGCTCCTGGGAGGGCAGCTGCTGCTCCCGGGGGGCTTTGGACCCCCCACCAAAAAGGAGCTGAGCAGGGAGAGGAAGGAGTGACCTTTGGGCAGCCATGATGGAGGCTTAGGACAGGAGGGTGCAGGAGGGGGAGGGTCTTTCCTGACAGTTGCAGCCCACCCCCACCCCCCTTTCGTTATGACATCATATGACTGGGTGGGCAGAGACAGAGGTTCTAGCCAAGATGACAGTTGGGAGCCTATTTGGTTTGAAACTCAAGATGGCAACCCAGAAACCATGAGTTCAAGTCCAGTTCTGGAAACTGGCCACTAAATAGTAAGGACTTGTAGAACATAATACAACAATGGGAGTTTCATAACAAATGGGAAGGAATAGGTGAGTATTTGGGGGTTCTTTTACAGAAAAGCTACCCGAATTTAATTTGGACAAATGGGAGAAAATAGGTGACAGTTTGGGGATTCATTAACAGAAAACCTACACGAATTAATTTGGAGAAATGAAAAGCAGATGGTGAGAATGTGGGGATTCAGGAAAGATACCCAAATTTAATTTGGGGAAATGAGAAAGAGGAGGTGAGTATGTGGGGATTCCTTTTCAGGAAAGCTACACGAAATAAATTTGGATAAATGGGAAAGAGGAGGTGAGTATGTGAGGATTCCTTTTCAGGAAAGATACCCAAAATTAATTTGGAGAAATGAGAAGGAGGAGGTGAGCATGTGGGGATTCCTTTTCAGAAAAGATACCCAAAATTAATTTGGAGAAATGGGAAAGAGGAGGTGAGTATGTGAGGATTCCCTTTCAGGAAAAATACCCAAAATTAATTTGGGGAAATGAGAAGGAGGAGGTGAGTATGTGGGGATTCATTTGCAGGAAAGCTACACGAAATAAATTTGGAGAAAAAGAAGGAGGAAGTGAGTATGTGGGGATTCCTTTTCAGGAAAGGTACCCCAAATTAATTTTGAGAAATGAGAAGGAGGTCAGTATGTGGGGATTCCTTTTCAGAATAAGTACCCAAAATTAATTTGGAGAAATGAGAAGGAATTGGTGAGTATTTGAGGATTCCTTTTCAGGAAAGGTACCCCAAATTAATTTGGGGAAATGAGAAGGAGGAAGTGAGCATTAGGGGATTCCTTTTCAGGAAAGGTACCCAAATTAATTTTGAGGAATGAGAAGGAGGAGGTGAGTATGTGGGGATTTCTTTTCAGGAAAGGTACCCCAAATTAATTTGGGGGAATGAGAAGGAATTGGTGAGTATGTGGGGATTCCTTTGCAGGAAAGCTACACGAAATAAATTTGGAGAAAAAGAAGGAAGAGGTGAGTATGTGGGGATTCCTTTTCAGGAAAGATACCCAAAATTAATTTGGAGAAATGAGAAGGAGGAGGTGAGCATTAGGGGATTCCTTTTCAGGAAAGGTACCCAAATTAATTTTGAGGAATGAGAAGGAGGAGGTGAGTATGTGGGGATTTCTTTTCAGGAATGGTACATAAATTAATTTGGAGAAATGGGAAGGAGGAGGGGAGTATGATCGGGATTCCTTTTCAGGAAAGGTAACTGAAATTAATTTGGAGAAATGAGAAGGAATAGGTGAGTATGTGGGGATTCCTTTTCAGGAAAGGTACCTAAATTAATTTGGAGAAATGGGAAAGAGGAGGTGAGTATGTGAGGATTCCTTTTCAGGAAAGATACCCAAAATTAATTTGGAGAAATTAGAAGGAGGTGGTGAGTATGTAGGGATTCCTTTTCAGGAAAGGTACCCAAATTAATTTGGAGAAATGGGAAAGAGGTGAGTATGTGGGGATTCCTTTTCAGAATAGGTACCGAAATTAATTTGGAGAAATGGAAAAGAGGAGGTGAGTATGTGGGGATTCCTTTTCAGGAAAGATACGCAAAATTAATTTGGATAAATGAGAAGGAGGAGGTGAGTATGTGGGGATTCCTTTTCAGGAAAGGTACCTAAATTAATTTGGAGAAATGGGAAAGAGGTGAGTATGTGGGGATTCCTTTTCAGAATAGGTACCTTAATTAATTTGGAGAAATGAGAAGGAATAGGTGAGTATGTGGGAATTCCTTTTCAGGAAAGATACCCAAAATTAATTTGGAGAAATGGGAAGGAGGAGGGGAGTATGTGGGTATTCCTTTTCAGGAAAGGTAACTGAAATTAATTTTGAGAAATGAGAAGGAGGAGGTGACTATGTGGGGATTCCTTTTCAGGAAAGATACCCAAAATTAATTTGGAGAAATGAGAAGGAGGAGGTGAGTATGTGGGGATTCCTTTTCAGGAATGGTACACAAATTAATTTGGAGAAATGGGAAGGAGGAGGGGAGTATGATCGTGATTCCTTTTCAGGAAAGATACCCAAAATTAATTTGGAGAAATGAGAAGGAATAGGTGAGTATGTGGGGATTCCTTTTCAGGAAAGATACCCAAAATTAATTTGGAGAAATGAGAAGGAGGAGGTGAGTATCTGGGGATTCCTTTTCAGGAAAGGTACCCACATTAATTTGGAGAAATGGAAAAGAGGAGGTGAGTATGTGGGGATTCCCTTTCAGGAAAGATACCCAAAATTAATTTGGAGAAATGGGAAGGAGGAGGTGAGTATGTGGGGATTCCTTTTCAGGAAAGATACCCAGAATTAATTTCGAGAAATGGGAAGGAGGAGGTGAGTATGTGGGGATTCCTTTTCAGAATAAGTACCCAAAATTAATTTGGAGAAAGGAGAAGGAGGAGGTGAGTAAATGGAGATTCTTTTTCAGGAAATGGACCCAAAATTATTTGGAGCAATGAGAAGGAGGTGAGTATGTGGGGATTCCTTTTCAGGAAAGGTAACCGAAATTAATTTGGAGAAATGAGAAGGAACAGGTGAGTATGTGGGGATTCCTTTTCAGGAAAGATACCCAGAATTAATTTCGAGAAATGGGAAGGAGGAGGTGAGTATGTGGGGATTCCTTTTCAGAATAAGTACCCAAAATTAATTTGGAGAAAGGAGAAGGAGGAGGTGAGTAAATGGAGATTCTTTTTCAGGAAAGGGACCCAAAATTATTTGGAGCAATGAGAAGGAGGTGAGTATGTGGGGATTCCTTTTCAGGAAAGGTAACCGAAATTATTTTGGAGAAATGAGAAGGAACAGGTGAGTATGTGGGGATTCTTTTTCAGGAAAGATACCCAAAATTAATTTGGAGAAATGAGGAGGAGGAGGTGAGTATGTAGGGATTCCTTTTCAGGAAAGGTACCCAAATTAATTTGGAGAAATGAGAAGGAGGAGGTGAGTATGTTGGGATTCCTTTTCAGGAAAGCTACCTGAAATTAATTTGGAAAAATTAGAAGGAGGAGGTGAGTATTTGGGGATTCCTTTTCAGGAAAGATACCCAAAATTAATTTGGAGAAATGAGAAGGAGGAGGTGAGTATGTGGGGATTCCTTTTCAGGAAAGATACCCAAAATTAATTTGGAGAAATGAGGAGGAGGAGGTGAGTATGTAGGGATTCCTTTTCAGGAAAGGTACACAAATTAATTTGGAGAAATGAGAAGGAGGAGGTGAGTATGTTGGGATTCCTTTTCAGGAAAGCTACCTGAAATTAATTTGGAAAAATTAGAAGGAGGAGGTGAGTATTTGGGGATTCCTTTTCAGGAAAGATACCCAAAATTAATTTGGAGAAATGAGAAGGAGGAGGGGAGTATGATCGGGATTCCTTTTCAGGAAAGGTAACTGAAATTAATTTGGAGAAATGAGAAGGAGGCGGTGAGTATGTGGGGATTCCTTTTCAGGAAAGGTACCTAAATTAATTTGGAGAAATGGGAAAGAGGAGGTGAGTATGTGAGGATTCTTTTTCAGGAAAGATACCCAAAATTAATTTGGAGAAATTAGAAGGAGGAGGTGAGTAAATGGAGATTCTTTTTCAGGAAAGGTACCCAAAATTAATTTGGAATAAGGAGAAGGAGGAGGTGAGTATGTGAAGATTCCTTTTCACGAAAGGTACCTAAATTAATTTTGAGGAATGAGAAGGAATTGGTGAGTATTTGAGGATTCCTTTTCAGGAAAGGTAACTGAAATTAATTTTGAGAAATGAGAAGGAGGAGGTGAGTATGTGGGGATTCCTTTTCAGGAAAGGTACCTAACTTAATTTTGAGGAATGAGAAGGAATTGGTGAGTATTTGAGGATTCCTTTTCAGGAAATGTACCCCAAATTAATTTGGGGAAATGAGAAGGAGGAGGTGAGTATGTGGGGATTCCTTTTCAGGAAAGATACCCAAAATTAATTTGGAGAAATGAGAAGGAGGAGGTGAGCATTAGGGCAGTGATTTTCAACCTTTTTTGTGCAAAGGCACACTTTTTTTCATGAAAAAAATCACGAGGCACACCACCATTAGAAAATGTTAAAAAAAATTAACTCTGTGCCTATATTGACTATATATAAGGTGTTTTTCCCACGGCACACCTTACACTATGTCAAGGCACACTAGTGTGCCGCGGCACAGTGGTTGAAAAACACTGCATTAGGGGATTCCTTTTCAGGAAAGGTACCCAAATTAATTTTGAGGAATGAGAAGGAGGAGGTGAGTATGTGGGGATTCCTTTTCAGGAATGGTACATAAATTAATTTGGAGAAATGGGAAGGAGGAGGGGAGTATGATCGGGATTCCTTTTCAGGAAAGGTAACTGAAATTAATTTGGAGAAATGAGAAGGAGGCGGTGAGTATGTGGGGATTCCTTTTCAGGAAAGGTACCTAAATTAATTTGGAGAAATGGGAAAGAGGAGGTGAGTATGTGAGGATTCCTTTTCAGGAAAGATACCCAAAATTAATTTGGAGAAATTAGAAGGAGGTGGTGAGTATGTGGGGATTCCTTTTCAGAAAAGGTACCGAAATTAATTTGGAGAAATGGGAAAGAGGTGAGTATGTGGGGATTCCTTTTCAGAATAGGTACCTTAATTAATTTGGAGAAATGAGAAGGAATAGGTGAGTATGTGGGGATTCCTTTTCAGGAAAGATACCCAAAATTAATTTGGAGAAACGAGAAGGAGGTGAGTATGTGGGTATTCCTTTTCAGGAAAGGTACCGAAATTAATTTGGAGAAATGAGAAGGAGGCGGTGAGTATGTGGGGATTCCTTTTCAGGAAAGGTACCTAAATTAATTTGGAGAAATGGGAAAGAGGAGGTGAGTATGTGAGGATTCCTTTTCAGGAAAGATACCCAAAATTAATTTGGAGAAATTAGAAGGAGGTGGTGAGTATGTGGGGATTCCTTTTCAGAATAGGTACCGAAATTAATTTGGAGAAATGGGAAAGAGGTGAGTATGTGGGGATTCCTTTTCAGAATAGGTACCTTAATTAATTTGGAGAAATGAGAAGGAATAGGTGAGTATGTGGGGATTCCTTTTCAGGAAAGATACCCAAAATTAATTTGGAGAAACGAGAAGGAGGTGAGTATGTGGGTATTCCTTTTCAGGAAAGGTACCGAAATTAATTTTGAGAAATGAGAAGGAGGAGGTGAGTATGTGGGGATTCCTTTTCAGGAAAGATACCCAAAATTAATTTGGAGAAATGAGAAGGAGGAGGTGAGTATGTGGGGATTCCTTTTCAGGAATGGTACACAAATTAATTTGGAGAAATGGGAAAGAGGAGGTGAGTATGTGAGGATTCCTTTTCAGGAAAGATACCCAAAATTAATTTGGAGAAATGAGAAGGAGGAGGTGAGCATGTGGGGATTCCTTTTCAGAAAAGATACCCAAAATTAATTTGGAGAAATGGGAAAGAGGAGGTGAGTATGTGAGGATTCCCTTTCAGGAAAAATACCCAAAATTAATTTGGGGAAATGAGAAGGAGGAGGTGAGTATGTGGGGATTCATTTGCAGGAAAGCTACACGAAATAAATTTGGAGAAAAAGAAGGAGGAAGTGAGTATGTGGGGATTCCTTTTCAGGAAAGGTACCCCAAATTAATTTTGAGAAATGAGAAGGAGGTCAGTATGTGGGGATTCCTTTTCAGAATAAGTACCCAAAATTAATTTGGAGAAATGAGAAGGAATTGGTGAGTATTTGAGGATTCCTTTTCAGGAAAGGTACCCCAAATTAATTTGGGGAAATGAGAAGGAGGAGGTGAGTATGTGGGGATTCCTTTGCAGGAAAGCTACACGAAATAAATTTGGAGAAAAAGAAGGAAGAGGTGAGTATGTGGGGATTCCTTTTCAGGAAAGATACCCAAAATTAATTTGGAGAAATGAGAAGGAGGAGGTGAGCATTAGGGGATTCCTTTTCAGGAAAGGTACCCAAATTAATTTTGAGGAATGAGAAGGAGGAGGTGAGTATGTGGGGATTTCTTTTCAGGAATGGTACATAAATTAATTTGGAGAAATTGGAAGGAGGAGGGGAGTATGATCGGGATTCCTTTTCAGGAAAGGTAACTGAAATTAATTTGGAGAAATGAGAAGGAATAGGTGAGTATGTGGGGATTCCTTTTCAGGAAAGGTACCTAAATTAATTTGGAGAAATGGGAAAGAGGAGGTGAGTATGTGAGGATTCCTTTTCAGGAAAGATACCCAAAATTAATTTGGAGAAATTAGAAGGAGGTGGTGAGTATGTAGGGATTCCTTTTCAGGAAAGGTACCCAAATTAATTTGGAGAAATGGGAAAGAGGTGAGTATGTGGGGATTCCTTTTCAGAATAGGTACCGAAATTAATTTGGAGAAATGGAAAAGAGGAGGTGAGTATGTGGGGATTCCTTTTCAGGAAAGATACGCAAAATTAATTTGGATAAATGAGAAGGAGGAGGTGAGTATGTGGGGATTCCTTTTCAGGAAAGGTACCTAAATTAATTTGGAGAAATGGGAAAGAGGTGAGTATGTGGGGATTCCTTTTCAGAATAGGTACCGAAATTAATTTGGAGAAATGAGAAGGAATAGGTGAGTATGTGGGAATTCTTTTTCAGGAAAGATACCCAAAATTAATTTGGAGAAATGGGAAGGAGGAGGGGAGTATGTGGGTATTCCTTTTCAGGAAAGGTAACTGAAATTAATTTTGAGAAATGAGAAGGAGGAGGTGACTATGTGGGGATTCCTTTTCAGGAAAGATACCCAAAATTAATTTGGAGAAATGAGAAGGAGGAGGTGAGTATGTGGGGATTCCTTTTCAGGAATGGTACACAAATTAATTTGGAGAAATGGGAAGGAGGAGGGGAGTATGATCGTGATTCCTTTTCAGGAAAGATACCCAAAATTAATTTGGAGAAATGAGAAGGAATAGGTGAGTATGTGGGGATTCCTTTTCAGGAAAGATACCCAAAATTAATTTGGAGAAATGAGAAGGAGGAGGTGAGTATCTGGGGATTCCTTTTCAGGAAAGGTACCCACATTAATTTGGAGAAATGGAAAAGAGGAGGTGAGTATGTGGGGATTCCCTTTCAGGAAAGATACCCAAAATTAATTTGGAGAAATGGGAAGGAGGAGGTGAGTATGTGGGGATTCCTTTTCAGGAAAGATACCCAGAATTAATTTCGAGAAATGGGAAGGAGGAGGTGAGTATGTGGGGATTCCTTTTCAGAATAAGTACCCAAAATTAATTTGGAGAAAGGAGAAGGAGGAGGTGAGTAAATGGAGATTCTTTTTCAGGAAAGGGACCCAAAATTATTTGGAGCAATGAGAAGGAGGTGAGTATGTGGGGATTCCTTTTCAGGAAAGGTAACCGAAATTAATTTGGAGAAATGAGAAGGAACAGGTGAGTATGTGGGGATTCCTTTTCAGAATAAGTACCCAAAATTAATTTGGAGAAAGGAGAAGGAGGAGGTGAGTAAATGGAGATTCTTTTTCAGGAAAGGGACCCAAAATTATTTGGAGCAATGAGAAGGAGGTGAGTATGTGGTGATTCCTTTTCAGGAAAGGTAACCGAAATTATTTTGGAGAAATGAGAAGGAACAGGTGAGTATGTGGGGATTCTTTTTCAGGAAAGATACCCAAAATTAATTTGGAGAAATGAGGAGGAGGAGGTGAGTATGTAGGGATTCCTTTTCAGGAAAGGTACCCAAATTAATTTGGAGAAATGAGAAGGAGGAGGTGAGTATGTTGGGATTCCTTTTCAGGAAAGCTACCTGAAATTAATTTGGAAAAATTAGAAGGAGGAGGTGAGTATTTGGGGATTCCTTTTCAGGAAAGATACCCAAAATTAATTTGGAGAAATGAGAAGGAGGAGGTGAGTATGTGGGGATTCCTTTTCAGGAAAGATACCCAAAATTAATTTGGGGAAATGAGAAGGAGGAGGTGAGTTTTTGGGGATTTCTTTTCAGGAAAGGTACCCCAAATTAATTTGGGGAAATGAGAAGGAGGAGGTGAGTATGTGGGGATTCCTTTTCAGGAAAGATACCCAAAATTAATTTGGGGGAATGAGAAGGAATTGGTGAGTATGTGGGGATTCCTTTGCAGGAAAGCTACACGAAATAAATTTGGAGAAAAAGAAGGAGGAGGTGAGTATGTGGGGATTCCTTTTCAGGAAAGGTACATAAATTAATTTGGAGAAATGGGAAAGAGGAGGTGAGTATGTGAGGATTCTTTTTCAGGAAAGATACCCAAAATTAATTTGGAGAAATTAGAAGGAGGAGGTGAGTAAATGGAGATTCTTTTTCAGGAAAGGTACCCAAAATTAATTTGGAATAAGGAGAAGGAGGAGGTGAGTATGTGAAGATTCCTTTTCACGAAAGGTAACTGAAATTAATTTTGAGAAATGAGAAGGAGGAGGTGAGTATGTGGGGATTCCTTTTCAGGAAAGGTACCTAACTTAATTTTGAGGAATGAGAAGGAATTGGTGAGTATTTGAGGATTCCTTTTCAGGAAATGTACCCCAAATTAATTTGGGGAAATGAGAAGGAGGAGGTGAGCATTAGGGCAGTGATTTTCAACCTTTTTTGTGCAAAGGCACACTTTTTTTCATGAAAAAAATCACGAGGCACACCACCATTAGAAAATGTTAAAAAAAATTAACTCTGTGCCTATATTGACTATATATAAGGTGTTTTTCCCACGGCACACCTTACACTATGTCAAGGCACACTAGTGTGCCGCGGCACAGTGGTTGAAAAACACTGCATTAGGGGATTCCTTTTCAGGAAAGGTACCCAAATTAATTTTGAGGAATGAGAAGGAGGAGGTGAGTATGTGGGGATTCCTTTTCAGGAATGGTACATAAATTAATTTGGAGAAATGGGAAGGAGGAGGGGAGTATGATCGGGATTCCTTTTCAGGAAAGGTAACTGAAATTAATTTGGAGAAATGAGAAGGAGGCGGTGAGTATGTGGGGATTCCTTTTCAGGAAAGGTACCTAAATTAATTTGGAGAAATGGGAAAGAGGAGGTGAGTATGTGAGGATTCCTTTTCAGGAAAGATACCCAAAATTAATTTGGAGAAATTAGAAGGAGGTGGTGAGTATGTGGGGATTCCTTTTCAGGAAAGGTACCCAAATTAATTTGGAGAAATGGGAAAGAGGTGAGTATGTGGGGATTCCTTTTCAGAATAGGTACCTTAATTAATTTGGAGAAATGAGAAGGAATAGGTGAGTATGTGGGGATTCCTTTTCAGGAAAGATACCCAAAATTAATTTGGAGAAACGAGAAGGAGGTGAGTATGTGGGTATTCCTTTTCAGGAAAGGTACCGAAATTAATTTGGAGAAATGAGAAGGAGGCGGTGAGTATGTGGGGATTCCTTTTCAGGAAAGGTACCTAAATTAATTTGGAGAAATGGGAAAGAGGAGGTGAGTATGTGAGGATTCCTTTTCAGGAAAGATACCCAAAATTAATTTGGAGAAATTAGAAGGAGGTGGTGAGTATGTGGGGATTCCTTTTCAGAAAAGGTACCCAAATTAATTTGGAGAAATGGGAAAGAGGTGAGTATGTGGGGATTCCTTTTCAGAATAGGTACCTTAATTAATTTGGAGAAATGAGAAGGAATAGGTGAGTATGTGGGGATTCCTTTTCAGGAAAGATACCCAAAATTAATTTGGAGAAACGAGAAGGAGGTGAGTATGTGGGTATTCCTTTTCAGGAAAGGTACCGAAATTAATTTTGAGAAATGAGAAGGAGGAGGTGAGTATGTGGGGATTCCTTTTCAGGAAAGATACCCAAAATTAATTTGGAGAAATGAGAAGGAGGAGGTGAGTATGTGGGGATTCCTTTTCAGGAATGGTACACAAATTAATTTGGAGAAATGGGAAGGAGGAGGGGAGTATGATCGGGATTCCTTTTCAGGAAAGGTAACTGAAATTAATTTTGAGAAATGAGAAGGAGGAGGTGATTATGTGGTGATTCCTTTTCAGGAAAGATACCCAAAATTAATTTGGAGAAATGAGAAGGAGGAGGTGAGTATGTGGGGATTCCTTTTCAGGAAAGGTACAAAAATTAATTTGGAGAAATGGGAAAGAGGTGAGTATGTGGGGATTCCTTTTCAGAATAGGTACCTTAATTAATTTGGAGAAATGAGAAGGAATAGGTGAGTATGTGGGAATTCCTTTTCAGGAAAGATACCCAAAATTAATTTGGAGAAATGGGAAGGAGGAGGGGAGTATGTGGGTATTCCTTTTCAGGAAAGGTAACTGAAATTAATTTTGAGAAATGAGAAGGAGGAGGTGACTATGTGGGGATTCCTTTTCAGGAAAGATACCCAAAATTAATTTGGAGAAATGAGAAGGAGGAGGTGAGTATGTGGGGATTCCTTTTCAGGAATGGTACACAAATTAATTTGGAGAAATGGGAAGGAGGAGGGGAGTATGATCGTGATTCCTTTTCAGGAAAGATACCCAAAATTAATTTGGAGAAATGAGAAGGAATAGGTGAGTATGTGGGGATTCCTTTTCAGGAAAGATACCCAAAATTAATTTGGAGAAATGAGAAGGAGGAGGTGAGTATCTGGGGATTCCTTTTCAGGAAAGGTACCCACATTAATTTGGAGAAATGGAAAAGAGGAGGTGAGTATGTGGGGATTCCCTTTCAGGAAAGATACCCAAAATTAATTTGGAGAAATGGGAAGGAGGAGGTGAGTATGTGGGGATTCCTTTTCAGGAAAGATACCCAGAATTAATTTCGAGAAATGGGAAGGAGGAGGTGAGTATGTGGGGATTCCTTTTCAGAATAAGTACCCAAAATTAATTTGGAGAAAGGAGAAGGAGGAGGTGAGTAAATGGAGATTCTTTTTCAGGAAAGGGACCCAAAATTATTTGGAGCAATGAGAAGGAGGTGAGTATGTGGGGATTCCTTTTCAGGAAAGGTAACCGAAATTAATTTGGAGAAATGAGAAGGAACAGGTGAGTATGTGGGGATTCCTTTTCAGAATAAGTACCCAAAATTAATTTGGAGAAAGGAGAAGGAGGAGGTGAGTAAATGGAGATTCTTTTTCAGGAAAGGGACCCAAAATTATTTGGAGCAATGAGAAGGAGGTGAGTATGTGGTGATTCCTTTTCAGGAAAGGTAACCGAAATTATTTTGGAGAAATGAGAAGGAACAGGTGAGTATGTGGGGATTCTTTTTCAGGAAAGATACCCAAAATTAATTTGGAGAAATGAGGAGGAGGAGGTGAGTATGTAGGGATTCCTTTTCAGGAAAGGTACCCAAATTAATTTGGAGAAATGAGAAGGAGGAGGTGAGTATGTTGGGATTCCTTTTCAGGAAAGCTACCTGAAATTAATTTGGAAAAATTAGAAGGAGGAGGTGAGTATTTGGGGATTCCTTTTCAGGAAAGATACCCAAAATTAATTTGGAGAAATGAGAAGGAGGAGGTGAGTATGTGGGGATTCCTTTTCAGGAAAGATACCCAAAATTAATTTGGGGAAATGAGAAGGAGGAGGTGAGTTTTTGGGGATTTCTTTTCAGGAAAGGTACCCCAAATTAATTTGGGGAAATGAGAAGGAGGAGGTGAGTATGTGGGGATTCCTTTTCAGGAAAGATACCCAAAATTAATTTGGGGGAATGAGAAGGAATTGGTGAGTATGTGGGGATTCCTTTGCAGGAAAGCTACACGAAATAAATTTGGAGAAAAAGAAGGAGGAGGTGAGTATGTGGGGATTCCTTTTCAGGAAAGGTACATAAATTAATTTGGAGAAATGGGAAAGAGGAGGTGAGTATGTGAGGATTCTTTTTCAGGAAAGATACCCAAAATTAATTTGGAGAAATTAGAAGGAGGAGGTGAGTAAATGGAGATTCTTTTTCAGGAAAGGTACCCAAAATTAATTTGGAATAAGGAGAAGGAGGAGGTGAGTATGTGAAGATTCCTTTTCACGAAAGGTACCTAAATTAATTTTGAGGAATGAGAAGGAATTGGTGAGTATTTGAGGATTCCTTTTCAGGAAAGGTAACTGAAATTAATTTTGAGAAATGAGAAGGAGGAGGTGAGTATGTGGGGATTCCTTTTCAGGAAAGGTACCTAACTTAATTTTGAGGAATGAGAAGGAATTGGTGAGTATTTGAGGATTCCTTTTCAGGAAATGTACCCCAAATTAATTTGGGGAAATGAGAAGGAGGAGGTGAGCATTAGGGCAGTGATTTTCAACCTTTTTTGTGCAAAGGCACACTTTTTTTCATGAAAAAAATCACGAGGCACACCACCATTAGAAAATGTTAAAAAAATTAACTCTGTGCCTATATTGACTATATATAAGGTGTTTTTCCCACGGCACACCTTACACTATGTCAAGGCACACTAGTGTGCCGCGGCACAGTGGTTGAAAAACACTGCATTAGGGGATTCCTTTTCAGGAAAGGTACCCAAATTAATTTTGAGGAATGAGAAGGAGGAGGTGAGTATGTGGGGATTCCTTTTCAGGAATGGTACATAAATTAATTTGGAGAAATGGGAAGGAGGAGGGGAGTATGATCGGGATTCCTTTTGAGGAAAGGTAACTGAAATTAATTTGGAGAAATGAGAAGGAGGCGGTGAGTATGTGGGGATTCCTTTTCAGGAAAGGTACCTAAATTAATTTGGAGAAATGGGAAAGAGGAGGTGAGTATGTGAGGATTCCTTTTCAGGAAAGATACCCAAAATTAATTTGGAGAAATTAGAAGGAGGTGGTGAGTATGTGGGGATTCCTTTTCAGGAAAGGTACCCAAATTAATTTGGAGAAATGGGAAAGAGGTGAGTATGTGGGGATTCCTTTTCAGAATAGGTACCTTAATTAATTTGGAGAAATGAGAAGGAATAGGTGAGTATGTGGGGATTCCTTTTCAGGAAAGATACCCAAAATTAATTTGGAGAAACGAGAAGGAGGTGAGTATGTGGGTATTCCTTTTCAGGAAAGGTACCGAAATTAATTTGGAGAAATGAGAAGGAGGCGGTGAGTATGTGGGGATTCCTTTTCAGGAAAGGTACCTAAATTAATTTGGAGAAATGGGAAAGAGGAGGTGAGTATGTGAGGATTCCTTTTCAGGAAAGATACCCAAAATTAATTTGGAGAAATTAGAAGGAGGTGGTGAGTATGTGGGGATTCCTTTTCAGAATAGGTACCGAAATTAATTTGGAGAAATGGGAAAGAGGTGAGTATGTGGGGATTCCTTTTCAGAATAGGTACCTTAATTAATTTGGAGAAATGAGAAGGAATAGGTGAGTATGTGGGGATTCCTTTTCAGGAAAGATACCCAAAATTAATTTGGAGAAACGAGAAGGAGGTGAGTATGTGGGTATTCCTTTTCAGGAAAGGTACCGAAATTAATTTTGAGAAATGAGAAGGAGGAGGTGAGTATGTGGGGATTCCTTTTCAGGAAAGATACCCAAAATTAATTTGGAGAAATGAGAAGGAGGAGGTGAGTATGTGGGGATTCCTTTTCAGGAATGGTACACAAATTAATTTGGAGAAATGGGAAGGAGGAGGGGAGTATGATCGGGATTCCTTTTCAGGAAAGGTAACTGAAATTAATTTTGAGAAATGAGAAGGAGGAGGTGAGTATGTGGGGATTCCTTTTCAGGAAAGATACCCAAAATTAATTTGGAGAAATGAGAAGGAGGAGGTGAGTATGTGGGGATTCTTTTTCAGGAATGGTACAAAAATTAATTTGGAGAAATGGGAAGGAGGAGGTCAGTATGTGCGGATTCCTTTTCAGAATAAGTACCCAAAATTAATTTGGAGAAATGAGAAGGAGGAGGTGAGTATGTGGGGATTCCTTTTCAGGAAAGATACCCAAAATTAATTTGGGGGAATGAGAAGGAATTGGTGAGTATGTGGGGATTCCTTTGCAGGAAAGCTACACGAAATAAATTTGGATAAATGGGAAAGAGGAGGTGAGTATGTGAGGATTCCTTTTCAGGAAAGATACCCAAAATTAATTTGGAGAAATGAGAAGGAGGAGGTGAGCATGTGGGGATTCCTTTTCAGAAAAGATACCCAAAATTAATTTGGAGAAATGGGAAAGAGGAGGTGAGTATGTGAGGATTCCCTTTCAGGAAAGATACCCAAAATTAATTTGGGGAAATGAGAAGGAGGAGGTGAGTATGTGGGGATTCATTTGCAGGAAAGCTACACGAAATAAATTTGGAGAAAAAGAAGGAGGAAGTGAGTATGTGGGGATTCCTTTTCAGGAAAGGTACCCCAAATTAATTTTGAGAAATGAGAAGGAGGTCAGTATGTGGGGATTCCTTTTCAGAATAAGTACCCAAAATTAATTTGGAGAAATGAGAAGGAGGAGGTGAGTAAATGGAGATTCTTTTTCAGGAAAGGTACCCAAAATTAATTTGGAATAAGGAGAAGGAGGAGGTGAGTATGTGGGGATTCCTTTTCAGGAAAGGTACCTAAATTAATTTTGAGGAATGAGAAGGAATTGGTGAGTATTTGAGGATTCCTTTTCAGGAAAGGTACCCCAAATTAATTTGGGGAAATGAGAAGGAGGAGGTGAGTATGTGGGGATTCCTTTGCAGGAAAGCTACACGAAATAAATTTGGAGAAAAAGAAGGAGGAGGTGAGTATGTGGGGATTCCTTTTCAGGAAAGATACCCAAAATTAATTTGGAGAAATGAGAAGGAGGAGGTGAGCATTAGGGGATTCCTTTTCAGGAAAGGTACCCAAATTAATTTTGAGGAATGAGAAGGAGGAGGTGAGTATGTGGGGATTCCTTTTCAGGAATGGTACATAAATTAATTTGGAGAAATGGGAAGGAGGAGGGGAGTATGATCGGGATTCCTTTTCAGGAAAGGTAACTGAAATTAATTTGGAGAAATGAGAAGGAGGCGGTGAGTATGTGGGGATTCCTTTTCAGGAAAGGTACCTAAATTAATTTGGAGAAATGGGAAAGAGGAGGTGAGTATGTGAGGATTCCTTTTCAGGAAAGATACCCAAAATTAATTTGGAGAAATTAGAAGGAGGTGGTGAGTATGTAGGGATTCCTTTTCAGGAAAGGTACCCAAATTAATTTGGAGAAATGGGAAAGAGGTGAGTATGTGGGGATTCCTTTTCAGAATAGGTACCGAAATTAATTTGGAGAAATGGAAAAGAGGAGGTGAGTATGTGGGGATTCCTTTTCAGGAAAGATACGCAAAATTAATTTGGATAAATGAGAAGGAGGAGGTGAGTATGTGGGGATTCCTTTTCAGGAAAGATACCCAAAATTAATTTGGAGAAACGAGAAGGAGGTGAGTATGTGGGTATTCCTTTTCAGGAAAGGTACCGAAATTAATTTTGAGAAATGAGAAGGAGGAGGTGAGTATGTGGGGATTCCTTTTCAGGAAAGATACCCAAAATTAATTTGGAGAAATGAGAAGGAGGAGGTGAGTATGTGGGGATTCCTTTTCAGGAATGGTACACAAATTAATTTGGAGAAATGGGAAGGAGGATGGGAGTATGATCGGGATTCCTTTTCAGGAAAGATACCCAAAATTAATTTGAAGAAATGAGAAGGAGGCGGTGAGTATGTGGGGATTCCTTTTCAGGAAAGATACCCAAAATTAATTTGGGGGAATGAGAAGGAATTGGTGAGTATGTGGGGATTCCTTTGCAGGAAAGCTACACGAAATAAATTTGGAGAAAATGAAGGAGGAGGTGAGTATGTGGGGATTCCTTTTCAGGAAAGGTACATAAATTAATATGGAGAAATGGGAAGGAGGAGGGGAGTATGATCGGGATTCCTTTTCAGGAAAGGTAACTGAAATTAATTTGGAGAAATGAGAAGGAGGCGGTGAGTATGTGGGGATTCATTTGCAGGAAAGCTACACGAAATAAATTTGGAGAAAAAGAAGGAGGAAGTGAGTATGTGGGGATTCCTTTTCAGGAAAGGTACCCCAAATTAATTTTGAGAAATGAGAAGGAGGTCAGTATGTGGGGATTCCTTTTCAGAATAAGTACCCAAAATTAATTTGGAGAAATGAGAAGGAGGAGGTGAGTAAATGGAGATTCTTTTTCAGGAAAGGTACCCAAAATTAATTGGAATAAGGAGAAGGAGGAGGTGAGT